>NW_023995128.1:97500-155705 GCF_015586225.1 Lucilia sericata | reverse complement strand
TACATTCTTACCTCTAGTATAGAGTCTACTTTACATTATATTATTAAGACCATTTTAGGCTCTAGAGTCTAGTCAGAGTTTTAATATAGAGTCCAGTTTGTGCTCTTTTATATATTTTGGTGTAGCCTCTAGTATATAGTGGTGTTTAATCTACGCTTTAGGACAGTGTCTAGTATATGTGTTAAGCTAGTATAATCTATATATATAAAAATGAATGTGTGTTTGTTTGTATGTTTATATGTTTGTATGTTTGAACGTTATAGACTACTAAACGGCTGAACCGATTTAATTCAAATTTTCACAGCGTATTCCTATATGTCTGGAATAGGTAATAGGCTACTTTTTATTTTGAAATTCCAAGTGGGCGAGGAGCCACGCCTATATTAAGAAAATATTAAATCCGTATATTTTATATAATATAACAAACAGTTAGAGTACTCAAATTTTGTCGGAGCAACTTTAGCGTCAATATAATTATTTAGGACAAAAAGTAGGCGGACTATCATTAGGGGGCGTGGCACCTCCCATATAAATTAAATTCAAAAATACGTTTATCTTGGAAACTATTACAGTTAGAATCTTCAAATTTTGCAGAAAAACTTTAACATCCATCTAAACATTTTCGGTAATAAATTGGCGGACTACCCATGAGGGGAGCGGCACCTCCCATATTAATTAAAGACAAAAATTCGTTTATCTGGAAAACTAATGGAACTAAATTCAAATTTTGCACGAAGAACTTAAATATTCATCTGAACATTTTGGAGGAAAAAAAAAGCGGACTTTCATCGGGGGGGGTCTTGAAGCCCCCACATGAATAAAATAGAAAAATTCGTATATCTGAGAAACTATTAGAGCTAGAATCTTCAAATTTTACATGGAGAACTTTGAAATTCATGTGAACATTTAGAGTATAACGGGCGGACTTTCAATGGGTGGCTTGGCACAACATATATGAATTAAATACAAAATTTCGTGCATCTTGGAAACTCTTATATTATTCAAATTTTTTATAGATAGATAGAAATTGGCGATAGATAGAAACTGGCGAACTTGCAATAATTTGCTTGACATCTTTCATATGTAACATATAATAAATCTGGTGTTTACTTATACATATTCCTTTTAGGGTAGCAAAGCACGCTGGGTATAGCTAGTATATAATATAATAAAATAGAGTATAGGCTTTAATTTTACTGGTTATAGTTAAAACTTATTAAGTTTATGTTAGGGTCTAGTATAGGGCCTTTTCTAAACGCTATTGTAGAGTCTAATCTAGAGTCTAGTTAGGGTTCTACTTTGGAGCATAGTCAAGATTCTAGTTTAGGCTATAGTATATATTAATTGTACTACGTTATGTTAATGCTGAAGGATGCTAGGTATAATCTATACTCTATTAAGGAGTCCAGTGTAGACTCTAGTGTAGAGTCGAGGTTAGGCTTTCGTGTACAGTTAAATGCATACGAGTAGTATATTCTACTACTGTAAGAGAATTCATCAACCTGTTGAATTCATAGAGATTAATAAGATGAAAATAGTTACTGGTATTATCTAGTTAAATAAAAGTTAATAAATTTTTTTCAATGTTCTACAATTTCCATATAATAAAATTTGAACCAACTAATAACAACTTTCTTTGATTACTTTAGCAGCCAAGACTTCTTGAAACTTTAAATTTTCAACTTATTGTTTTTCGGGTGCTGTTAATGACTTTTATTGTTGTTTAATAAATTAAGTAACTAAAACTTACTTTTCGTTATAATTTCTTAAGCAAAAAATTTCTTTAATATTTTTAAAAAATAAAACACTTATTACTCACAACATAACCTTTGTAATGTTTTTGTCTGTAGTTTCTCTAAGACTAAATACAGTTTTGTTTCGCTGTAGCGACAGGAGTCGTAAGTAACAGCAGGTTTTATGTATGTAAAAATATAAACTTGAAACTTCTATAGTTCTTTTTCAACTTCAACTTTCCGCTTCTTTTGCCACTTAAAAGGCACTTAAATATTTTTCATTTTTAATGTTTCTTAACTTATCAGCAGCAGCGTATTGTAATTTTTCTTTAAACACTTAAAGAAGAAACGCATACTCTTGAATTTTTTTTAAACTAAAACACGCATAAATCCTTTTTTGCATTCCAGCAGATTTGCAAAGATCATATGTATCCATTTTGAGTCGGATATAGACCAAACTTTTGTCGACACTATATACCATAAAACTGCAAATAATCTACTACTAGAGCAGACAATAGCTCAGAATTTAGACAATACTATAAACAAGACTACGGAACAGAATATAAATTAGACTCTAGACAACTCCAAATACTACAGTGTGGACCAGGCAAACCTCGATTATAGACATAAATACGGACAAAGATATAGTCTAGTCTATAGTCTAGTCCATAGTCTAGTCTATAGTCTAGTCTATAGTCTAGTCCATAGTCTAGTCTATAGTCTAGTCGATAGTCTAGTCTATAGTCTAGTCTATAGTCTAGTCTATAGTCTAGTCTATAGTCTAGTCTATAGTCTAGTCTATAGTCTAGTCTATAGTATAGTCTATAGTATAGTCTATAGTCTAGTCAATATTATAGTCTATAGTCTAGTCAATATTATAGTCTATAGGTCTATAGTCTAGTCTATAGTCTAGTCTATAGTCTAGTCTATAGTCTAGTCTATAGTCTAGTCTATAGTCTAGTCTATAGTCTAGTCTATAGTCTAGTCTATAGTCTAGTCTATAGTCTAGTCTATAGTCTAGTCTATAGTCTAGTCTATAGTCTAGTCTATAGTCTAGTCTATAGTCTAGTCTATAGTCTAGTCTATAGTCTAGTCTATAGTCTAGTCCTATAGTCTAGTCTATAGTCTAGTCTATAGTCTAGTCTATAGTCTAGTCTATAGTCTAGTCTATAGTCTAGTCTATAGTCTAGTCTATAGTCTAGTCTATAGTCTAGTCTATAGTCTAGTCTGTAGTCTAGTCTATAGTCTAGTCTATAGTCTAGTCTATAGTCTATTCTATAGTCTCTATAGTCTAGTCTATAGTCTAGTCTATAGTCTAGTCTATATTCTAGTCTATAGTCTAGTCTATAGTCTAGTCTATAGTCTAGTCTATAGTCTAGTCTATAGTCTAGTCTATAGTCTAGTCTATAGTCTAGTCTATAGTCTAGTCTATAGTCTAGTCTATAGTCTAGTCTATAGTCTAGTCTATAGTCTAGTCTATAGTCTAGTCTATAGTCTAGTCTATAGTCTAGTCTATAGTCTAGTCTATAGTCTAGTCTATAGTCTAGTCTATAGTCTAGTCTATAGTCTAGTCTATAGTCTAGTCTATAGTCTAGTCTATAGTCTAGTCTATAGTCTAGTCTATAGTCTAGTCTATAGTCTAGTCTATAGTCTAGTCTATAGTCTAGTCTATAGTCTAGTCTATAGTCTAGTCTATAGTCTAGTCTATAGTCTAGTCTATAGTCTAGTCTATAGTCTAGTCTATAGTCTAGTCTATAGTCTAGTCTATAGTCTAGTCTATAGTCTAGTCTATAGTCTAGTCTATAGTCTAGTCTATAGTCTAGTCTATAGTCTAGTCTATAGTCTAGTCTAGTCTAGTCTATAGTCTAGTCTATAGTCTAGTCTATAGTCTAGTCTATAGTCTAGTCTATAGTCTAGTCTATAGTCTAGTCTAGTCTAGTCTATAGTCTAGTCTATAGTCTAGTCTATAGTCTAGTCTATAGTCTGGTCTATAGTCTAGTCTGTAGTCTAGTCTATAGTCTAGTCTATAGTCTAGTCTATAGTCTAGTCTATAGTCTAGTCTATAGTCTAGTCCATAGTCTAGTCTATAGACTAGACTATAGACTAGACTATAGACTAGACTATCGACTAGACTATAGACTAGACTATGGACTAGACTATAGACTAGACTATAGACTAGTCTATAGTCTAGTCTATAGCCTATTGACCAGATCATAAATCAGACTACAGTCGTGCGCTTAGTGAAGGCTACAGATACTTAGTTAAAGACTGAGAGCTGATCATAATTAGTATAATCACTAGTTGGGCCTGTCACCAGGGACGGCTGGGATCCATTCACTAGCTCATACAGTACTCCCAAAATTTGAATGAAAAATAACGCTGTGTTTATAAATGTTCTTTGTTGTTATTGTTTTTACTGTTTACTGAGTCCTTTGATGTAAACATAGAATAAGACAAAAAGCAGAGAACAAAAAAAAACAACATCTACATAAAACAAATAAAATATGAGTACATTAAACAACAGTAATAGCAACAACATGAAAAACTGCAATAACAACAATATTAGTAGAGCTGACTTATGAGCGTAAAATAACAGTGCTGCCAATGTTTGAAATTTATTTATGTGAAAACATTAACAAAACTAAGCTAATAGGGGGTACAGTTCAAAATATGTAAATGGCGAATTTAACAAGATAACAATGTGTCCTGATATTTCGTATGAAAATCCTGATTTTTAAAAATAATTAAAGATTTTTTCGAAACCAGATTTTTTGCTTAAAGTCCCAATATTTATTATAACATTGAAACATCCTTAATTTTAACTACATTTCCCGTTTTAAATAATTTTCATATTTCCCCTCTCTTTCGTACTTGACAACACTTTTCCTTAAAACTTTTACTTTACAGTTTCTTCCTCTCTTCTCTACATTAGTTTTCCTATTTTATACACGACATGAAATATATTTAAAAGTTTTTCTTTCCGCCTTTTCTGTGTGTTAAACAAGTAAAAATAATAATTTGTTTTTCACTCTTGTAATTTTTTCCTCATACACGTACTTAACAATTTTTACTACATAAAGTAAAATTTGTCTAGCCGTCAGCTAAACCAATAAGACAAAAAAAAAACAAAGTTTACAAAAATTAAATTCCAAAAAACATTTGAAAATGAGTAAGTGCCAGTAAGTAAGTGATGTTTGGTATAAAAAGTCTACTTTAAGTTAAGTTTTGTATTTTCAAATCATTGTCTCGTTTTCCTTTAATTTTTTCAGCAACTTAACACATTGAATATCAAATATTTTGTTACTACTCAGCTTCAAGTGTGTGAGTGTGTATAGAAATGAAAAGAGCAAACATCCTTTTTATTAAAAAGGATAAGCCTTTCTAGAAAATGTGCTGCTCCTTTTTAAATATTATTGTTTGTTGCTAGACAAAAAAAAGGCTTAAAATGACCTTTATTGTCAAGTGTTTAATATATTTTTATAAAAAATTTCAAGTATTTTATTTGATTTAATATTTTTAAGGCTTAAGTGTTATAGAAGAGTAGTTAATATTAAGGATTTCTAGATAATGAAAAGTTTCTTTTGATGTTATCTATTTGAAGATTAGATATTTCATTTTTTTTACTTGCAAAAAACAAATTATTTAAAAATATAAAAATTCCTAAAGGGCGTATGATTAATATTAATCTTATTTAAGCACTTAATAAATAATATTGCTTATACGCATGTATAAGTTCTCATATTTTATATTTGAAAAGAGGAGCACCACTGAATTCTTAGTAAATACTATTAACTAGTTTTATTCTGGTTCAGTTCTAGTTCAGTTCTAGTTCAGTTCTAGTTCAGTTCTAGTCAGTTCTAGTTCAGTTCTAGTTCAGTTCTAGTTCAGTCTAGTTCAGTTCTAGTTCAGATCTAGTTCAGTTCTAGTTCAGTTCTAGTTCAGTTCTAGTTCAGTTCTAGTTCAGTTCTAGTTCAGTTCTAGTTCAGTTCTAGTTCAGTTCTAGTTCAGTTCTAGTTCAGTTCTAGTTCAGTTCTAGTTCAGTTCTAGTTCAGTTCTAGTTCAGTTCTAGTTCAGTTCAGTTCTAGTTCAGTTCAGTTCAGTTCTAGTTCAGTTCAGTTCTAGTTCAGTTCTAGTTAGTTCTAGTTTAGTTCTAGTTCAGTTCTAGTTCAGTTCTAGTTCAGTTCTAGTTCAGTTCTAGTTCAGTTCTAGTTCTAGTTCAGTTCTAGTTCAGTTCTAGTTCAGTTCTAGTTCAGTTCTAGTTCAGTTCTAGTTCAGTTCTAGTTCAGTTCTAGTTCAGTTCTAGTTCAGTTCTAGTTCAGTTCTAGTTCAGTTCTAGTTCAGTTCTAGTTCAGTTCTAGTTCAGTTCTAGTTCAGTTCTAGTTCAGTTCTAGTTCAGTTCTAGTTCAGTTCTAGTTCAGTTCTAGTTCAGTTCTAGTTCAGTTCTAGTTCAGTTCTAGTTCAGTTCTAGTTCAGTTCTAGTTCAGTTCTAGTTCAGTTCTAGTTCAGTTCTAGTTCAGTTCTAGTTCAGTTCTAGTTCAGTTCTAGTTCAGTTCTAGTTCAGTTCTAGTTCAGTTCTAGTTCAGTTCTAGTTCAGTTCTAGTTCAGTTCTAGTTCAGTTCTAGTTTCAGTTCTAGTTCAGTCTAGTTCAGTTCTAGTTCAGTTCTAGTTCAGTTCTAGTTCAGTTCTAGTTTCAGTTCTAGTTCAGTTCAGTTCTAGTTCAGTTCTAGTTCAGTTCTAGTTCAGTTCTAGTTCAGTTCTAGTTCAGTTCTAGTTCAGTTCTAGTTCAATAGTTCAGTTCTAGTTCAGTTCTAGTTCAGTTCTAGTTCAGTTCTAGTTCAGTTCTAGTTCAGTTCTAGTTCAGTTCTAGTTCAGTTCTAGTTCAGTTCTAGTTCAGTTCTAGTTCAGTTCTAGTTCAGTTCTAGTTCAGTTCTAGTTCAGTTCTAGTTCAGTTCTAGTTCAGTTCTAGTTCAGTTCTAGTTCAGTTCTAGTTCAGTTCTAGTTCAGTTCTAGTTCAGTTCTAGTTCAGTTCTAGTTCAGTTCTAGTTCAGTTCTAGTTCAGTTTCTAGTTCAGTTCTAGTTCAGTTCTAGTTCAGTTCTAGTTCAGTTCTAGTTCAGTTCTAGTTCAGTTCTAGTTCAGTTCTAGTTCAGTTCTAGTTCAGTTCTAGTTCAGTTCTAGTTCAGTTCTAGTTCAGTTCTAGTTCAGTTCTAGTTCAGTTCTAGTTCAGTTCTAGTTCAGTTCTAGTTCAGTTCTAGTTCAGTTCTAGTTCAGTTCTAGTTCAGTTCTAGTTCAGTTCTAGTTCAGTTCTAGTTCAGTTCTAGTTCAGTTCTAGTTCAGTTCTAGTTCAGTTCTAGTTCAGTTCTAGTTCAGTTCTAGTTCAGTTCTAGTTCAGTTCTAGTTCAGTTCTAGTTCAGTTCTAGTTCAGTTCTAGTTCAGTTCTAGTTCAGTTCTAGTTCAGTTCTAGTTCAGTTCTAGTTCAGTTCTAGTTCAGTTCTAGTTCAGTTCTAGTTCAGTTCTAGTTCAGTTCTAGTTCAGTTCTAGTTCAGTTCTAGTTCAGTTCTAGTTCAGTTCTAGTTCAGTTCTAGTTCAGTTCTAGTTCAGTTCTAGTTCAGTTCTAGTTCAGTTCTAGTTCAGTTCTAGTTCAGTTCTAGTTCAGTTCTAGTTGTAGTTCAGTTCTAGTTCAGTTCTAGTTCAGTTCTAGTTCAGTTCTAGTTCAGTTCTAGTTCAGTTGTAAGTAATCAAAATTACAGGGCAGACAATATTCTACCCTATAGACTTGATTATATTCGGGACCATTGACCAGATTATAAACCAGTCTGTAGGCAAGAAAAGCAAAAATACTGAACATCTTTAATATTAACCTTTGTAACCTTATCTAACCTTCTCCTCATCATCAAATAATTAAACTTTTCATTCTAGCCATTCAGTGATTGTCTGATAATATGAAAAGAAAATGTTGTTCTCCCTTATACAGTTTTAACTCCATAATAAATCAGCAACAGCAAATCTAATTTATCCTAATTACAAAACACAAAAATAAATCATTGCATTTCGGTATTTGCTACGACCCTTTTTTAAAACCAAATGCATACCAACACTAAAATCACCCAACTCCAATAATCAAATGTAAAACTAAGTTCACATATCACCACATATTTTCAACGTGATTTTAAATCTAATGAAGTTAGACTTTTTTTCCGTTTTTGGTGAATGAAAAGTAACTCCAAAATACACATACACCAGTGCCATAAAAGGGTTAGTGAAACCAAATAAATTAATTTTTTTTTTTTGGTTGTATTTAAACAAAAAACATCCAACAAATTTTGTGGTATTTCAATCTTTCTCTAGAGTCTGAGAAGGAAGCTGAGCTAGCTGATATGCAGAAAAGAACTCATACAGTTGCGTATTGAATAAAATTCATTATTAAAAATGTCTATGGAAAGGTACTTTGTATTTTTTGGTTTGTTCGAAGGATGTCCTTTGAATTTTGTATGACTATTTATTTTCATTCTTATTTTATACAAAATATTCAGGAAATTTAATCTCCATAGATTTTTGGGCCAGAAGTTTAGGAATGAATTGTGGCAAACAAAATTGTAAATGAAAACTAGGTATTTGGATGTGAGAATGCATAGTAAGTAAAATTTATATTGTGGTTTTAAAGAAAATAAATACTACGCAGACAGAGTTTATTAAGAGTACAGTGTAGGGTATAGTTAAAGGGTCGAAAAATTTAGTTTCTTGAGAAACATAACTATAGGTTACTAATTATTTTAGATTGTTTTGCTAAAATTATACTTTTAATTATTTTCTTTACTGTTTTTTATTTTCCCCTTAACTTAATAACCAAAAATAACTAATAGTTTTAGGTTTGTTGTTAAAAACTTTAAATGTTATTTAATTGATACTCGTTTTGTTTTGAAAAAGTGTTTGTTTTAATTTATCAAGATTGATAATGGAAATCAATTAGGACTTTTACAAAAAACCACAAAGAAAGTAACAAAATTATACTTATAGTTTGTGGTTATTGAAAAAAAAAACTATAATTTTCTATTCATATTTGGGCGATATATATGTGAAAAAATTAGGAATTTGCAATGTTATTGAAAAGATTTTGACTTTAATTCAAATTCTTGAACTCTGAATATCGTATTAAACTACTTCGACTTAAACTTTGACTAACATCTTAAACTACTACTTCTACCTATCCATCTACGTCCTTAAACTCTGTTTACCTTTTTAAACTCCTTTTGCATAAACTACTAATAACATTATCCTAAACTCTTCTTTCCTCTTTATACTCTGATCATCATCATAAACTTCAATGACCTTTTTAAACTCAAAATACGATTTTAACTCCCTCTGACTATCATTTAAATATTTGTCTTCTGTCTTAAACTCAGGTGAAGGTCTTAATGTAAGACTACCATCCTAAACTCACACACCATTTAAATCTCCGACCATCGTCTTAAACTCAGACTATCGTCTCAAACTTCGACTATGATCTTAAACTTTCAAGATCAGCTTAAACTTCGTCTACAATTTTAAACTCTGACTATCATTATAAACTTCGACGATCGTCTAAAATTTCGACTACCATGTTATACTTCGACTACCATCTTAAACTTAAACTACCGTCTTAAACTCACACACCATTTAAATCTCCGACTAGCGTCTTAAACTCAGACTACCGTCTCAAACTCCGACTACGATCTTAAACTTTCACGATCAGCTTAAACTTCGTGTACCATTTTAAACTCCGACTATCATTATAAACTTCAACGATCTTCATAAACACCGATTACCGTCGGTATATACACCATATAACATCTTAAACTGCATATACTGAGATGATGTTCTTAAACTTCGCCTACCATCTTATTACCATTGTAAACATCAACGATCGCCTAAAATTTTGATTACTATTGTAAACTCCGACAAATTTTTTAAACTTCGACGATTCTATAAAATTCCGGACTCCGACTACCATATTAAAATTGCCTACTACTATCTTAAACTCTGGACTACATTCTTAAACTTCGACGATCGTCTAAAACTTCGTCTACCATCTTGAACTACGACTATCGTCATAAATTCCAACTATCATAATAAACTTCAACAAACTTCATAAACTTCTTCTACCATCTAAATCTCCGACTACTATTTCAAACCTCGACTACTATCTGAAACTTTGAATATCGTCATAAGCTCCGAGTATCAACTTGTACGTGGAACCATCGTCTTAAACTCCGACTACCATCTTAAACTTCCATTACCATCTTAAACTTTCTCTACCATCTTAATATCGTCTTGAACTTTGACTATCATCTTCAACTTCGATGATCGTCTAAGACTTCGTCTATTATCTTGAACTACGACTATCGTCATAAATTCCAACTATCATCATAAGCTTCAACGATCTTTGTAAACTTCGACTAACTTCATATACTCCTACTGTCATTTAAACCTCCGACTACCATCTCAAACCTCGACTACTTCGATTATCAACTTGTACAAGAAGTTCGACGATCGTCTTAAATTCCGATTACCATCTTAAATTTCGACGATTCTCTAAAACTTCGTCTACCATCTTGAACTACGACTATTGTCATAAATTTCAACTATAATCATTAACTTCAACGATCTTTGTAAACTTCGACTTACTTCACAAACTTCTACTGCCATCTAAATCTCAGACTACTATCTCAAACTCCGACTAATGTCTTAAACAACTTCGATGATTGTCTTAAAATCCGACTACCATCTTAAATTTCGACAATCATCCTAAAAATTTCCTCTACAATCTTAAACTTCTGACAAATAGTTTAAACTTCGACGATCATCTTACACTTTCTCTACCATCTCAAACTCCGGCAAATATTAACTTCGACGATTCTATAAATCTTCCAAACTCCGGTTATTGCCTTAAACCCCGACTACCATCTTAAAGTTGGACTATCATTAACTTCCCCCCATTTTCTCAATGCCTTGTTATTTTTTATCGAAACGATATTTGGACCGTTTTCATACAAAAAATATTTTAACCGGCAGAATATCTACCGGTTAAACGATAACCGGAGAATGAGATTGTGGGCCTTCGACTATTAACTTATATTTCAACATCGACGATTGTCTAAAATTTCGATCTGAAACTCAGATTGTCGTCTCAAATTCCAATTAACATCTTAAACTCCGGTTATCGACTTTAACTCAGACTACCATATTAAACTTCAACGAACTTCTTAAATTCAGACAGACTTAAACTAAACTACCATCTAAATCTTCAATTACCCTATTAAACTCATCTTAAACTTCGACTATCATCATCAACTCCGACTAATGTTTTAAGATCCATCCTAAAATCCGACTACTATATAAATCACTGATTATCAGCTTATATTTCCACTATCTTCTTAACTCCAACTACGTTCCAAAACTTCGACTATCGTCTTAAGCTCCGTCTACTATCTTAAGCTACCTTAAACTCCGAGTAACATCACCTACCTTCCTAAACTTTGACTACTATCTTAAACTTCGATCACCAGCATAAACTTCGACTACCATCATCTGTTTCTACAACGTTCACAAACTTCGAATATGGTCTAGAACAGCGTTAAACTCCAACATAAAACGCCAATTGTTATCTTAAACTTAGAATACCTTCCTAAACTTTGACTACTATCTTAAACTTCGATCACCAGCCTAAACTTCGACTACCATCATATATTTCTACAACTTTCACAAACTCCAAATATGAAACTCAGACTGTCGTCTCAAATTCCAATTAACATCTTAAACTCCGGTTATCGACTTTAACTCAGACTACCATATTAAACTTCAACGAACTTCTTAAATTCAGACAGACTTAAACTAAACGTACTACCATCTAAATCTTCAACTACCCTCCTAAACTCATCTTAAACTTCGACTATCATCATAAACTCCGACTAATGTTTTAAGCTCCATCCTAAAATCCGACTACTATTTAAATCTCCTATTGCCACCTTACATTTTCACTACCCTCTATCTTCTTAAACTCCAACTACCTTCCTAAGCTTCGACTATCGTCTTAAGCTCCGTCTACTATCTTAAGCTACCTTAAACTCCGAGTAACATCACTAACTCCGTCCTCAACTACGACAATCATTTTAAACTTCGATTAGCATCCCAAACTGTAACTATAGCCTTTAACTCCGACAATCATCTTGAACTCCAAATACTATTTTAAAGTCTGAATTCCTCCTCAAACTAATTCTAAAGGTTTGAGTTTCAAATGGTAGTCTCACTGCAAAATAAAATTCTAAATGTTCTCTTATAGTCCAACTAGAATCTCTATATTCCATTTCCATCCACTAACTCCCCAACATCTTTCTATAATTTAAATATTCCAAAAGAGCTATTAATAAAATGAATTTATTCATCTCTTGATTATTCCTTTTAACAAAATCAATTTCCCTACAAACCATAAAATATAAAACAAAAACAACAACACTAAACCTAAATAAGTTAAAATATTCCACACACATTTCACAAGTAAAACGAAAAAAGAAAAATAAATAAAAATCTTTTAACACTACGGATCCCTAAAGGTTTATAACTGAATATAGAAATTAGAAAAGTCCACTGCTGGCTCCATTGCAACACTGTGTATTAAACAAACACCAAATAGTAGTAGAGAAAAATAGCAGCAATTCCTTAACTATAAATCAGTTATTTCATTTCCAAAACACACAAAACTATAAAACTAAATAAAAACCTCAAATATAGAAAATAAACTAAAGTTAAAAAGTAAAACACTATCATGCCACTCCAAGTGGCATGATGATGGTGTTGCTTTTCGTTTGTTTCTATTTCAAATAGTTAGCTAAACAAGCTATGAGTTAGAATTTACATCGACTATGTTCCCCATTATAAACATCATCATCATCATCTTCATAGTCCTGTACAGTAGCAGCGTGCCATAGCCCGCAAAACCGGCAATATCATGAATATCTTCTCCTGAACGTGGTTGTTTTTGTAATATAAAATACAAACAAGTTTTTAGTTCTAGTACCATTTTTCGTTTAGTTTATTTTGGTTACTAAAAGGGAATCTTTAACATCATTATCGTGTTGTTGCTGTTACTCATTGGCAGTATCCTCATAATCATCCTTGAAATATGTATAAGGCAATCAGTGGGATTTTGTAGCTGTTGGTGTTTTCGAGTTCCTATTAGGTTTCAGTTTAATACTTTTATGCTGCTGAAGCTTTATTGCTTTTAATGTTTTTTGTGTGTTTTTTTTTAACGTCTGTTTGATGTTTTGATTTTCTTAGTTAAATGCTGTTGTTGCTGCTGCTCTGTTGTTGGTATTCCCGATACAAATGATTTTCGTTTTACTGATGCTCTTGTTTTGGGTCAATAAAAGGGCTGCCCGTAGTCGTGATATTAATTAAATGTTATTTGTTAAATTAATGAATAACTTTCATTGTGTCTGTGTGCTTTTGTTTGTTAAATAGGTAAATATGTACAAAATTGTCTGAGTCAGTGAGAATTAATAATAGTGTTATCAATTATGCTGATTAAAAGCTCTTAAATTCATTTAATTTTCCGATTCTGGACTATTATTAACTCTGACAATAGCCTTAAACTCCGACTGCCAGCTTAAAATTCGAAATTCGAACCTTAGTACTAACTGCGACAACTCCTTTAACACAAACCTGCACTCAAAACGCGGAAAAAACCACCCTTAACTCCGGCAACCTTCTAAAATTAAGATTACCTTTCGAGAACTTCAACTAATTGCTTGAACTCCGTCTACCATTTTAAACTCTGACTACCATCTTAAACTCCGAATACTATACTGTCTTAAACTCATATTATCAACTCAAAATTAGACTATTAACTTTAAACTTCGACTATTACCTAAAACTCCGTATACCAACTAAAACTACGACAATCGTCTTAAACTCAAACTCCCAAGATAAACGCCAACTGTCAACTTTAATTTGGAATACCTTCCTAAACTTTGACTTCTATCTTAAACTTCGATAACCAGCTTTAACTTTAACTATCATCATAAACTTCTACAACTATCACTCAATACTCTCCTTAACATTGACTACTATCTTAAACTTCGATCACCAGCCTAAACTTCGACTTTCATCAAAAACTTCTACAACTTTTACAAACTCCGATAAAGCCCCACCTAAAACGCCAATTGTCAATTTAAACTTAGAATACCTTCCTAAACTTTGACTACTATCTTAAACTTCGATCACCAGCCTAAACTTCGACTACCATCATAAATTTCTACAACTTTCACAAACTCCAAATATCGTCTAGAACACCTATTACGATCCCAAGCCCTGACGATTAACTCAAACTCCGACTACCATCTTAAACTTTTACTGCTTTCATAAACTTCGAATATTGTCTAAAACCCGCGCTATCTTAAGGACAGACAATCAGCTCGGATTCCTACTAACTTCATAAACTCCGAATATTGGCTTAAACTCCGATTCCGAATTCCGAAAACCAATTCAAACTCCAACTACCTTCAAATACGCGAAACATTATCTAAGAATGACTATCTTTATAAGCTCTGACAATCATCTTAAGCTTAGGATACTCTACTCTATACGACGATCAGCTTCAACTCCATCTAGTATCTTTAACTCCGATTACGCTTAAACTTCAACTAACAACTTAATCTCTTTCTACTTTCATAAACTCCGAAAATCGTCAAAAATTTCGACTACGTTCGTAAACTTGGAATATCATCATAACCTCCGACATCAGCGTTAACTCTAAGAAGAACCAAACCACCGCTTTAAACTCCAAGTACCAGCGAAAATCTCCGAATATAAACATAACACTGAGATTGTTACGTTAAACTCCGACTATCATCTTAAACACCAATTATCTTCATAAACTGGGAAAATCGTCTAAAACTGTTCAACAATCATTTTAAACTCCGAATATCATCTTAAAATCCAAGTACTATATCAAACTCCGATTGCCGTCTTTAACTTCTTCTATCGCCTTCAACTCCGAACACCATTTAAAACCTGGCTACCTGGTTAAACTCAACTAATATTCTTAAACTCCGACTATACTATACTTATATTAAACGTCGATTGCCATCATCATCATCTTACATATCAGCTAGAACTCCGACTATTCTCTTAAACTCCGATTACCAGTTCTAAATACCACTGTCATCTTAAACTCCGAATAGCATCATAAACTCCGAATAATATTTATGATATTCGATTTTTAGCTTCAAATTCGAATATCAACTGGAACTTCAACTGCCATACTTAACTCCAACAACTAGTTAGTTGACTATCCTATCCTATGACTCCAACTACCAGCTTAAATTCCTAATATCGTCTTAAACTTAACCTCTATACTTCGATATACTTTGCTTGCCATTTCCTATTCCACTCCAAACGAATACTTCTTATACTGGCTACTATCTTATGCTTCAACTTCCATTCTGCACTATGACTATCATCTGATCCATCAAGCACTATCCTATTATCACTCGGCATCAATTAGAATAATTAATTTACTATTAAAACTTATTAAAAATCCAATCAGTTTTTTAGGTCAAATTCCGCTTCATTAGCAACATTTAATTTTATTTAAGATAAATAAACACACACAAACTGTGGCAGCTAGATAGATGATGGAAGTTTAGTAATATTTAATAAGATATACAGTAACGTTTCTATTGCAAAAGGAAATGAGAAAATAATAAGGTTTTTGGCTTTATATGATTAAGAGTTTCAAAGGAAAGTTTGAGTTTAAGTGTGGAAGGATTAGGAAAAGGGAATTGTTTTAATGCAGAATTTGTTTGCTTGATTAATATATTAAATTATATGTACATTTGGAATAAAGGAAATTTGTTAAGAACGTTTTAAAGGCAAATTGTAACATAGTTTTGGGGTTCGAAGGGCCATCAAATTAGACATGCGGCTCATGGCAAGTTAGTCAAGTAAACAGTATAAAACAAAAAGTATTTGATACAGGAAAAGGCAAATTAATCGTAGATACGAGTTTGAAAAAACATAAGCTGAGACGCGGTAAGCCACTAAGTAAGACTTAAAAGAAAATAAGAATTGTGTTTGCGATGTTTGGTTTGCGCAACCGAAGGATCATATTCAACAATAAAAATAACTCAATTATAATAACTTTAAGAGCATCTGATTCAGGCAAAGGATAATTAAACGTTTCTGAGAGTTTGAGAAACATAAGCTGAGGCCACTGAGTAAGACTTAAAAGAAATAGAGAGTTATGAATGTGATAGAGAGTTATGAAGGTCCTTATTTTAGTAATCAAAATAATGTCATTCTAATAACTTTAAGAGCATCTGATTCAGTAAAGGATAATTAAACGTAGATGAGAGCTTGTAAGACATAAGCGGCACGTTGAGCCACTGAGTAAGACTTAAAAGAGAGTTGTGGATGCCATGTTTGGTTTGCGCAACCGAAGGACCATATGTAAACAATCAAGATAACTCCATTCTACTTACTTTAAGAGTATCTGATTCAGGCGAAGGATGATTAAAAGTAGATGAGAATTTGAGAGACATAAGCTGAGGCACGTTGAGCCACTGAGTAAGACTTAAAAGAAACTGAGAGTTGCGCAAGCGCTGTTTGGTTTGCGCAACCGAAGAACCATATTTTAACAATCAAAATAATGACATTTTAAACTTAGCATCTGATTCAGGCAAAGGATAATTAAACGTAGATGAGAGTTTTAAAAGCATAAAGTGAGGCACGTTGAGCCACTAAGTAAGACTAAAAAGAAACTAAGAGTTGTGATTGCGATACTTGGTTTGCGCAACCGAAGAACCATATTTAAGCAATCATAATAATCCATGCTTTTTAAATAATATTTTATGTTTAATCTATAGAACCATAGGATTTTTTTTAATCTAAACGATTTTGGAGTTTATTACTCTTAATTTTCACAAATTTTTTCAAACTAATTCTAATTCTGCTTTGAATTCTTTCCAATGGAATTTTTTCTCCATAAATATTCCTTTAAAACTAACTTTAAAAAATGATCTAATAAAATAGTCATTAACAAATAGTTTTGGTTTCAAAAAAAAAAAAAAAAAAGATAGAGAGCATAAAAAATCAACGAACAAAAAAACTATTTTTATTGTACATTTCTGTTTTATTGACCATTTTTCTTGCACTTTTAACAAGGTGTTTTTTTTCGCAAAGAGCTGGAACTGAACATTTTCACAAACTAGTACTCTCATTTAATCATCATCGAGTTGTAAGAGTATAAACAAGATTCCAAATGTCAAAGCAGGAATGAAAGAATCAAAGAAAATATAAAAATTTTCGAAAAGTTCGTAAAGAAGCCGGTAGGGAGAAGAACTAGGATTCTAAGAGAGTCTAATGATGTCAGATAAAAGAAAAAAAACGAAATTGATTAGAGGGTCAACTAAGTGGTCTGAGGTTCTCCTAAGAAGTCTAGACCTAACATCTGATGTTCTCCTAAGAAGTCTAAACCTAACATCTGAACAAATCATCTGATAGGAATTGAAGTCATGAACGGAAATTGTAGGAAATTTAGAAGATTAATTGACAGGACCTACAACACTAGAGATGATACTACAAACTGCGTCTTCCATTTCCTATAAGGCACTTTTATTTTACCTTACTAACTCTCGTTGTTGCCTCGTTAAACTCGAAATAAAGAAATAGTTGTGTGCCAAAAAATTACAACTTTTAACTTTAAGGTTTAGACACTTTAATAAAATTCCCAAAGGACAATATCAAATGACACTGACAATGGCAGCCAATATAAACGATAGAATTATGGAACATTACGACCAAATAAAAAGAAAAACAAGAAAGCTGCAGCAAAACAACAAAACGAAAATGAAGGTACTTACAAACACCAAAAACAACAACAACAACAACATGAAAAAAAGAACAACAACAATATGTTTAAAAACTAAAACTTCCAAATGACGTTGACTTTTTTTCCTCCTTTGCCCAGCTTTTTTGAAAGACCGGTTTGTTGTGATAGTATAACCAAACAGTTAACGAGAGAAAAGCGAGCTACAAAAAAAAAGAACAGACAAAAAGGTAAAAGATGCATGCAAGTCAGTTAGCCAGCCAGCACGACATATTGCAATGTTTTAAACCAAAAAATATATATAATAAAATAAACTAAAACAAGAATCAAAAGTTGCACAGTGGTTTGGACTTGATATTGACTTCCCAGACCAGAAATTAGTGTTCCCGAAATCCAATCTTTCTGATTCTAATACCAATACGACTTCCTTATGATAATCTTTCAGCTTTTCACCACCAAATGACTTCTCCCTGTTCTTTAACATGCGATGAAAACTTTGGATTCAATATGTATGGGTCTCTAGTTCCTGATTTAGAACTACACGAACAATTATCTCGAGCCGTTCCTATGATTGGCTGTGAAAAATTTCCACTCTTCGGACAGATAGCTTTCCAAAGTTTGACAGTAATCTTTCAGACTTCCACGTCCTAATGTTGTCTCTATAGGGCCGCAACAAATGTTTTCCAGTTCCAGTTTTCATCTTCATCTGGCTCCAAGAAACTCCAAGCTTCTGCAAAACGCTTTCTATCTGGAGTCTCCAAGTATTTGTAGTTCTGCCAGGCTTTCCAGAGCCTCGGGAATATAATTCGACGGCTTATCGGAACAGATTTGAACTTGGCTTTCTCATAGTGTAGGACCAACCAAGTTTTTGCGAACGTATGCACATTTACATAGATCTGAGCTTGATCAGTACATTTCCATAGATCCAGATTTGAGACAGTGAACTTCGTCGGTAGTTTGCCCCGAGAGCTAGAATTGTACATTGTTCATGGAAGTTTTCCGCATTGACGTAGTTGTTGGATGTTATTTTGCACGAGAGCAGAAGGCTTGAATTTTGGGCTGTATGCTTGAGAATCGGTGTGATGGAAGACATACGCCATCAGCATAATCGAGGGCATCCATCTATCATGGAGTCTCCATGAAATACTAACAATCGGGTTCGCTCTTCCAGTTATCTAGGTTAAACTATCTACCATATGTTTCTCATATTTGTGATAGTTCTTAAAATGTCGAGCAGAGAACTCTATCCGCATGAACCATGGTTCCATGAAATGTAGTGAGAATAACACTCAATCGAATATTTAATTCTATCCAAAGTCATCGCCAATGAACAAGCATTTAGAGTGGAATTCAAAGACCGAAGACTTAGGATTTCTCTTATCTTTAGTTGCATTCGTTAGATCAAAAGTGTGTCGTGTAATTTTGATGAACTGAAAGTTTAGGAAAATCGGGTAAAACAATTGATATGGAATATTCGTGGTAAAAAATATATCAATGGAATTATCGTCCAATGTTCAGAATCTCAATTTCCAGGTTCCGTATTACCTTAGTATATTTCAGTTACTAATTTTCAATCCCATGAAATTTGGTTCTCACTCCCTTGATATTTGGATCTTGGTAATTTCGACGAACGCCTGGCAATGACATTAAAAGTGTTCCAACTTTTCGCTGCTCTATATTAGTCAGAATCCGTTCGTCCAATTTTATATAGCAGATTCCGTCAACCTGTGTTTCCAATAGGAGTAATAACCTCGGACTTATTCATTCTGAGGAGTCTTCTCGTCCTGCTCTCGTTGGGGTCCACCCGATGCTTTGAGATGTTTAATACTCCTCAACCTTTAAATCATAAAATAATCCTTCCAAATACACCACAGTGCTTCTCAAATACCATCAAGAAGCATAAGGTAAAAATTCTCCAAAACTCACTCAAAACATCCAGCAGCAAGCAACAGCACTACAACTAACGAAATCAACAAAACCAACAACACCTTTTACAAATAAAACAACAATAAGAAAAACAAAAAACATAACAACAAACAAACCAAAAAAAAATACAAAACTTTTCATTCCTTTAGACTTGAAAAAAACGATAAAAATTCATTACACCAAAAAAATTTACGTTGATTTTTTAAAAGTTTTTCTCTTGCAATTGCTGCTGCTGCTGTTGTTAGTTGTTTGGAAAATGCATTTCAATACAACAGCAAGAGCTAAAGAAGAGCCTGCTCTTAAACTAGAGGGAAAAACGAAAAAAAACAAACCTTCTAAAACCGAATTGAAGAAATAAATATTCCACAACGATGAACGGACACAGTTAGTCCATACATACACACACACACTCAAACAAATGTCTCATCTTCATCAAATGTAGAGTTTGTTGTGGAATTATTGTTGGTTGTATGGCCGTTTATTTGGTCTGTCTGTACGTCGGCCGGTTGGTTGTCCATTCAGTTGAGGAAATCACAAAGAGATCCTAAAAATTGCTAAACGAAAAAACAACATTGTTGTTGTATAATATTTCTTCTTTAGATTTTTGTTAAAGCTTACAGAAAATTGTAAACTGTATTAAAAGGTTTAAGCATTAAGCCAAAAAAAAGAGCATTCATACTTCCATCGTAATGTTGTTGTTTTTTGTAATATCATGAGGTCAGTTCTAGCATTAGGGTGACCAACATGTCATCAGTTTTGTTTTAATATTTTTGATAGAACATGCATATCTATACAATAAATATTTAATGGAAAAGAGGAAATGTGCAATAAACAGTTTTCAGATCTACATTGGATTGCCAAAAAAGGAGAGGAATCTAATAATGAAGGTTAATAATGTATAAGAATGATCAAGAACCGATCGTATAAGGTCGTGAATATACAAATGATCTTCAAAAAAGTATAAATCAATCAGAGAAGATCATGAATCTATTAAAAATTATGAATCTTCACTTATAGAAGAGTGAACCAGAACTAAACTAGAACTGAACTAGAACTGAACTAGAACTGAACTAGTACTGAACTAGAACTGAACTAGAACTGAACTAGAACTGAACTAGAACTGAACTAGAACTGAACTAGAACTGAACTAGAACTGAACTGAACTAGAACTGAACTAGAACTGAACTAGAACTGAACTAGAACTGAACTAGAACTGAACTGAACTAGACCTGAACTAGAACTAGAACTGAACTGGAACTGAACTAGAACTGAACTAGAATTGAACTAGAACTGAACTAGAACTGAACTAGAACTGAACTAGAACTGAACTAGAACTGAACTAGAACTGAACTAGAACTGAAATAGAACTGAACTAGAACTGAACCAGAACTGAACTAGAACTGAACTAGAACTGAACTAGAACTGAAGTAGAACTGAACTAGAACTGAACTAGAACTGAATTAGAACTGAACTAGAACTGAACTAGAACTGAACTAGAACTGAACTAGAACTGAACTAGAACTGAACTAGAACTAGAACTGAACTAGAACTGAACTAGAACTGAACTAGAATTAAACTAGAACTGAACTAGAACTGAACTAGAACTGAACTAGAACTGAACTAGAACTGAACTAGAACTGAACTAGAACTGAACTAGAACTGAACTAGAACTGAACTAGAACTGAACTAGAAACTGAACTAGAACTGACTAGAACTGAACTAGAACTGAACTAGAACTGAACTAGAACTGAACTAGAACTGAACTAGAACTGAACTAGAACTGAACTAGAACTGAACTAGAACTGAACTAGAACTGAACTAGAACTGAACTAGAACTGAACTAGAACTGAACTAGAACTGAACTAGAACTGAACTAGAACTGAACTAGAACTGAAACTAGAACTGAACTAGAACTGAACTAGAACTGAACTAGAACTGAACTAGAACTGAACTAGAACTGAACTAGAACTGAACTAGAACTGAACTAGAACTGAACTAGAACTGAACTAGAACTGAACTAGACTGAACTAGAACTGAACTAGACTGAACTACTGAACTAGAACTGAACTAGAACTGAACTAGAACTGAACTAGAACTGGAACTAGAACTGAACTAGAACTGAACTAGAACTGAACTAGAACTAACTAGAACTAAACTAGAACCGAACTAGAACTGAACTGAACTGAACTAGAACTGAACTAGAACTGAACTAGAACTGAACTAGAACTTGAACTAGAAACTGAACTAGAACTGAACTAGAACTGAACTAGAACTGAACTAGAAATGAACTAGAACGAACTAGACTGAACTAGAACTGAACTAGAACTGAACTAGAACTGAACTAGAACTGAACTAGAACTGAACTAGAACTGAACTAGAACTTGAACTAGAACTGAACTAGAACTGACTAGAACTGAACTAGAACTGGAACTAGAACGAACTAGAACTGAACTAGAACTGAACTAGAACTGAACTAGAACTGAACTAGAACTGAACTAGAAACTGAACTAGAACTGAACTAGAAACTGACTACTAGAACTGAACTAGAACTGAACTAGAACTGAACTAGAACTGAACTAGAACTGAACTAGAACTGAACTAGAACTGAACTAGAACTGAACTAGAACTGAACTAGAACTGACTAGAACTGAACTAGAACTGAACTAGAACTGAACTAGAACTGAACTAGAACTGAACTAGAACTGAACTAGAACTGAACTAGAACTGAACTAGAACTGAACTAGAACTGAACTATAACTGAACTAGAACTGAACTAGAACTGAACTAGAACTGAACTAGAACTGAACCAGAACTGAACTAGAACTGAACTAGAACTAGAACTAGAACTGAACTAGAACTGAACTAGAACTAGAACTAAACTAGAACTAAACTAGAATTGAACTAGAATTGAACTAGAACTGAACTAGAACTGAACAAGAACTGAACTTGAACTGAACTAGAACTAGAACTGAACTGTAACTGATAACTGAACTAAAACGGAACAAGAACTGGAATAAAACTGATCTTGAAGTTCTATGTCAGAAGATTCAAAAAATGTTTAAAAAAGTTGGTAACCTCAACTTAAAACTTCAAACGAATACACCAAACAACAAAGAAATAAATTGATATTACGAATCCACATCATAATCAACAAAAATACATTATAAATGTTTTAGTCTCTTTTTAAGTAATTCCTATAAAGATTTTTGCCATTTTCCAGCATGTTCAGATCAGCAAACAAAAACAAAAAACAGCAAGAAATAAATGAATAAAAATACAGCAACTTGACTTGTAAATCTAACTACAATAATAAAAACAAGCAACATGGACCAAACAACAATAATAACAACAATAACTTGTATTCAACATTTTGAACCACAATGAAAAAAAGAGGTTTTTCGGAAAGAAAAACTCGAACGAAAAACAATACAAATAATAAATAAAATAAGCTCAAAGTGAAGTATTTACTTGAAATAACGGCTTAAGAAGAATTTTAAGTAAAAACAAAAAATTAATATGTTTATAAATGTTTATGTGTCAGAGCAAGAAAAAACCGATTATAACCATATTTAGTTAAAAACTTACTTAATAATGACAACCTAAACACAAAAAGTATAAATTTTTAAAGCAAAAAATACAATAAACTCAAAAGTTCTCTTTTTTAACAAATTCATTTGTAATATTTGACTTTTAGCCAAAATACATACTATTTCTTGGTACATTTAACCAAATCCATCTGTAAATCTATTGAGAGTTAAGCAAGTAACCCAACAAACACAAATCCAAAAGTTGAAAAATTATGACTTCATCAGTTGGTGATAAATGTACTTTCCCAATTTTATAAAAATTACCCTTTGAGAAATCCTTTGATTTCAAGCAATTCTTAATTTAAGTTCAAACTTATGTTTGCGGGGTTATTTGCTAGTTGTTGTGTATTACTTTTTTTTCTGTTGTTGTGTATGTAGATTAAATAAGACTAAAAGTAGATTGTGCTGCTTGTACTACTACTGGTCATGGCTAAAAAGTATAAAGTTTAAGTATTTTTTCTGTAAAGTTAAAAGCGAAGAAGTAGAACCAATATTAATACTTGAAATGGATGGTTTGGGAGTCTGGCGAGTATGAGAGTCGTTGTTAGTTTTTGTAAAAGTTGTTGCCGAGTAAGAGAAGAAATTCAAAGTTTGAAATTGTTTTTTTTTTTTTCGAAAGCCTGACCAATAAAGAATTTTAGTTGTTGGAGCAACAACAGCATCATCAGCAGCAATATATTGAAGAGCTTTGTTACAATGCCATTGTTTTTCAATTGTTAAACTGGTCAATTGAAGCACTGTGGGCTGGGCTATTGAATGATTTTATAATAAAACAAATTTTATAGAACTGAACTAGAACTGAACTAGAACTGAACTAGAACTGAACTAGAACTGAACTAGAACTGAACTAGAACTGACTAGAACTGAACTAGAACTGAACTAGAACTGAACTAGACTAGAACTGAACTAGAACTGAACTAGAACTGAACTAGAACTGAACTAGTAACTGAACTAGAACTGAACTAGAACTGAACTAGAACTGAAGTAGAACTGAACTAGAACTGAACTAAAACTGAAACTAGAACTGAACTAGAACTGAACTAGAACTGAACTAGAACTGAACTAGAACTGAACTAGAACTGAACTAGAACTGAACTAGAACTGAACTAGAACTGAACTAGAACTGAACTAGAACTGAACTAGAACTGAACTAGAACTGAACTAGAACTGAACTAGAACTGAACTAGAACTGAACTAGAACTGAACTAGACTGAACTAGAACTGAACTAGAACTGAACTAGAACTGAACTAGAACTGAACTAGAACTGAACTAGAACTGAACTAGAACTGAACTAGAACTGAACTAGAACTGAACTAGAACTGAACTAGAACTGAACTAGGAAACTGAACTAGAACTGAACTAGAACTGAACTAGAACTGAACTAGAACTGAACTAGAACTGAACTAGAACTGAACTACAACTGAACTAGAACTGAACTAGAACTGAACTAGAACTGAACTAGAACTGAACTAGAACTGAACTAGAACTGAACTAGAACTGAACTAGAAACTGAACTAGAACTGAACTAGAACTGAACTAGAACTGAACTAGAACTGAACTAGAACTGAACTAGAACTGAACTAGAACTGAACTAGAACTGAACTAGAACTGAACTAGAACTGAACTAGAACTGAACTAGAACTGAACTAGAACTGAACTAGAACTGAACTAGAACTGAACTAGAACTGAACTAGAACTGAACTAGAACTGAACTAGAACTGACTAGACTGAACTGAACTAACTAGACTGAACTAGAACTGAACTAGAACTGAACAGAAACTGAACTAGAACTGAACTAGAACTGAACTAGAACTGAACTAGAACTGAACTAGAACTGAACTAGAACTGAACTAGAACTGAACTAGAACTGAACTAGAACTGAACTAGAACTGAACTAGAACTGAACTAGAACTGAACTAGAACTGAACTAGAACTGAACTAGAACTGAACTAGAACTGAACTAGAACTGAACTAGAACTGAACTAGAACTGAACTAGAACTGAACTAAACTGAACTAGAACTGAACTAGAACTGAACTAGAACTGAACTAGAACTGAACTAGAACTGAACTAGAACTGAACTAGAACTGAACTAGAAACTGAACTAGAACTGAACTAGAACTGAACTAGAACTGAACTAGAACTGAACTAGAACTGAACTAGAACTGAACTAGAACTGAACTAGAACTGAACTAGAACTGAACTAGAACTGAACTAGAACTGAACTAGAACTGAACTAGAACTGAACTAGAACTGAACTAGAACTGAACTAGAACTGAACTAGAACTGAACTAGAACTGAACTAGAACTGAACTAGAACTGAACTAGAACTGAACTAGAACTGAACTAGAACTGAACTAGAACTGAACTAGAACTGAACTAGAACTGAACTAGAACTGAACTAGAACTGAACTAGAACTGAACTAGAACTGAGGTAGAACTGGACTAGAAATAGAACTTGAACCAGACTAGAACTGCATTCTCTATAAAAAATAATCTATAAATTTATCGAAAAATTAGTCGAGAATATCTTAAGAAAATCTTAAATCTGTCAAAGAAAGACAATAACTTATCGAAACAGATCATGAGGGTTAAGGGTTAATAAATTTAGTGAACAATAAATTACTTTTACATCATTCAATCACCTGAACCCATAGTGCCTCCAGTCATGTTTTAGACACATAGTTTTAATATCTTAAACTTAAACCACAAATATGGATGAAGCTACGAACACAACAACAATTGTATGGATATAACATTTAAAACATAAAAAAATAAACCGAAATAGAAAAATGAGTTCTTGTTTAGGTTTCCTAATACACAAAATTGAAATTTTTCCCAAAAAAAGAAGAAAAAACAAGAAACAAATCTCATTTTCTTCCACTTCAAATGTTTTTGGGGCTTCATCGTCGTCATCATCTTTTTCCCAAAAATCCAAAAGGCAAGTGTATGGAAAGTGAATTTATTTTGGGCAAAACTACAGCAACAACAATAGAAGAAAAGAATAAAACACCATGGACACAAATTTCATTCAATCTTTTGCTAAAATTTTTCTATTATTTTTTTAACAAAACAATTTTCGTAATTTTTTCTTTTTTGGACTTTAGTGTTTTATTTACTATGGCAACACATGTTTAAGGTTTTTGTAATTTTATAGATTTTTTCTTCTTGAAATAGTATCTAGCTGTTTGGGTGTTTTAGTTTTTTTGTTTTGTTTTTGCCTAAATACATTAAATTGCAAGTTATCTATATATCTATCTATCTAAAAAAATGTTTTCTATATTGTAGTTTTAGTTAAAACATGTCTAGACTAGGAGGCTGTATAAATTATATTTTTCTATTTCATTTGACTTCAAAACTTTCAAAAACACATGCACATGCAGTTTATTTTGTTCTAAGTCTCATACATGCATCACTTTCTGTTTTTTTGTTTGTGAGGGATTTCAAGGATGTTATTTTTTTATTATTTTCTGCTGAACTTTTCTTTTAGAAAATGCAACAAAATGATTCTTATTTTTTTGGGAAAACATTGTGTGGTCTATAAATTAGAGAGACTTAAAAATTTTATTTATATAAAATTTGATTAATGTTTAAAAGCAAATTGCCATAAATTCAACAATTTACATTTTTTCCTTTCTTACTTTCAGAGACATTGGCTCAAAGGAGTTGGGTAATTTGATTTAGTTATAAAGACAAAAGGCAAAAAAAGAAAACAATTTTTCTTCATTGAGATTTGTCTTGAACATTCGTTCAAAAGTAAAATAAAATGTAATGAACAAACTAGATCTGTACTTGAAATAGAAATGAACTTAGAATAGAAATGATCTAGAACAGAACTAGAACATAACTAAAACCCCACTAGAAAATAATTAGAACTGAACTAGAATTGACCTAGAAGTGAACCAGAACAAAACTAAAACTGAAGTAGAACTTAACTAGAACTGAATAGAACTAGAAGAACTAGAACAGAACTAGAACAGAACTAGAAGAGAAATAGAACAGAAGTAGAACAGAACTAGAAGAGAATTAGAAGAGAACTAGAACAGAACTAGAAGAGAACTAGAACAAAACTAAAACAGAACTAGAACAAACTAGAAAAGAACTAGAACAGAAACTAGAATAGAACTAGAACAGAACTAGAACACAACTAGAACACAACTAGAACACAACTAGAACAGAACTAGAACAGAACTAGAACAGAACTAGAACAGAATCTAGAACAGAACTAGAACAGAACTAGAACAGAACTAGAACAGAACTAGAACAGAACTAGAACAGAACTAAACAACTAGAACAGAACTAGAACAGAACTACAACAGAACTACAACAGAACTAACAGAACAGAAACTAGAACAGAACTAGAAAACAGAAAACTAGGACCTAGACGACTAGAACAGAACTAGAACAAACTAGAACAGAACTAGAACAGAACTAGTACAGAACTAGAACAGAACTAGAACAGAACTAGAACAGAACTAGAAACAGAACTAGAACAGAACTAGAACAGAACTAGAAAGAACTAGAAACAGAACTAGAACAGAACTAGAACAGAACTAGAACAGAACTAGAACAGAAACTAGAAAAGAACTAGAACAGAACTAGAACAGAACTAGAACAGAACTAGAACTAGAACTAGAACAGAACTAGAACAGAACTAGAACAGAACTAGAACAGAACTAGAACAGAACTAGAACAGAAACTAGAACAGAACTAGAACAGAACTAGAACAGAACTAGAACAGAACTAGAACAGAACTAGAACAGAACTAGAACAGAACTAGAACAGAACTAGAAAGAACTAGAACAGAACTAGAACAGAACTAGAACAGAACTAAAACAGAACTAGAACAGAAACTAGAAACAGAACTAAGAACTAGAACAGAACTAGAACAGAACTAGAACAGAACTAGAACAGAACAAGAACAGAACTAGAACAGAACTAGAAACACAACTAGAACACAACTAGAACACAACTAGAACACAAACTAGAACAAACTAGAAAGAACTATAACAACTAGAACAGAACTAAACAAACTAGAAACAGGAACTAACAAACTAGAAAGACTATAACAGAACTATAACAGAACTAAACAGAACTAAAACAGAACCTAAAACAGAACTAGAAACAGAACTAGAACAGAACACTAGAACAGAACTAGAACAGAACTAGAACAGAACTAGAACAGAACTAGAACAGAACTAGAACAGAACTAGAACAGAACTAGAACAGAACTAGAACAGAACTAGAATAGAACTAGACTAGAATAGAACAGAACTAGAACAGAACGAAGAACTGAAGAACTAGAACAGAACTAGAACAGAACTAGAACAGAACTAGAAACAGAACTAGAACAGAACTAGAACAGAACTAGAACAGGAACTATAACAGAACTAGAACAGAACTAGAACAGAACTAGAACAGAACTAGAAACAGAACAGAACTAGAACAGAACTAGAACAGAACTAGAACAGAACTAGAACAGAACTAGAACAGAACTAGAACAGAACTAGAACAGAACTAGAACAGAACTAGAACAGAACTAGAACAGAACTAGAACAGAACTAGAACAGAACTAGAACAGAACTAGAACAGAACTAGAACAGAACTAAACAGAACTAGAACAGAACTAGAAAGCAAACTAGAACAAACAGAATAGAACTAGAACAGAACTAGAACAGAACTAGAACAGAACTAGAACAGAACTAGAACAGAACTAGAACAGAACTAGAACAGAACTAGAACAGAACTAGAACAGAACTAGAACAGAACTAGAACAGAACTAGAACAGAACTAGAACAGAACTAGAACAGAACTAGAACAGAACTAGAACACTAGAACAGAACTAGAACAGAACTAGAACAGAACTAGAACAGAACTAGAACAGAACTAGAACTTAACTACAACGGAACTGTAACTGAACTAGAACCGTACTAGATCTTAACTGGAACTGAAAAGTGGACTAGAAGTGAGCTAGAACTGAACTAGAACGAAACTGGAACTAAACCTGAACTAAACTAGAGCTGAATATAAACATTAACTGGAGAAGTACTCAAAACCCTTTGCGTGAACATCTCCAATTTTCTTCCGCACGCTTTATTCTTGCCCATTTCAAATGAAAAATAATAAAATGAACAGGAAATTATATTTCTGTCGTCTCACCTAACAAAATTGTTCACACATCTTTTACCTCCTGTTAAAAATATTAATAAATGAGTCAAGGTTAATGTTTAAACCCTCGTCATAATTAATTTCATTTACAAGAAAACACAAATACCAAACACTAGTCAACAGAGTAACGCAATACAATTTTCATTATTTACGCAAGGACAAGTAAGTACAAGTACAGAGACAAGTCGTGAATAAACAAAAAAAATCTGTAAACTGAGATGTAAAAAAATCCCTTGAACTGAGGAAAAATAAAATGTCCAATAAAAATAAAAAAACGAGAAACCAGACAGATGTTGGTTGACCATAGACTACAAAATGATGATGACAGTTATTATAACGGTGTTTATAAAAAATAAATATGAAATTACTCCTTTCTCAACCCACTGACTTTTCTGCTCAAAACTCATACATTTCGTATGAATTCAACATTTTTACACAAAATAAAGAATAGAAAGAATTAAATGGGGAAATTAAATTACTTTTGCTGGGTTTAGGTTGTACAAAAAACTGACTAAATGAAAAAGATCTGAAAGATATACAATAACAAAGCAAATTTTATGGTGCAATGAAGGCTGCAACAATTTTGAACAGAAACGAAATGTTTTAAAATATTTTGGAATTTGTGTAGACAGAAAACGGCTTTTAAACACCTTAATTTAGTAACAACACATGATTTCATATTCCTTGCTTTTACGCGGAACACTTCAAGTAGTTGAAGCAATATTTTAGAACTGGACTAGAACTGGACTAGAAGTGTACTAGAACTGAACTAGAACTGAACTAGAACTGAACTAGAACTGAACTAGAACTGAACTAGAACTGAACTAGAACTGAACTAGAACTGAACTAGAACTGAACTAGAACTGAACTAGAACTGAACTAGAACTGAACTAGAACTGAACTAGAACTGAACTAGAACTGAACTAGAACTGAACTAGAACTGAACTAGAACTGAACTAGAACTGAACTAGAACTGAACTAGAACTGAACTAGAACTGAACTAGAACTGAACTAGAACTGAACTAGAACTGAACTAGAACTGAACTAGAACTGAACTAGAACTGAACTAGAACTGAACTAGAACTGAACTAGAACTGAACTAGAACTGAACTAGAACTGAACTAGAACTGAACTAGAACTGAACTAGAACTGAACTAGAACTGAACTAGAACTGAACTAGAACTGAACTAGAACTGAACTAGAACTGAACTAGAACTGAACTAGAACTGAACTAGAACTGAACTAGAACTGAACTAGAACTGAACTAGAACTGAACTATAACTGAACTAGAACTGAACTAGAACTGAACTGGAACTGAACTAGAACTGAACTAGAACTAGAACTGTATTAGAACTGAACTGGAACTGAAGTAGAATTGAGCTGGAAACTGAACTGAATTAGAATTGAAATAGAACTAGACTAGAACTTAACTAGAACTGAACTAGAACTAAATTAGAACTGAATTAGAAGTTAAGTAGAACTGAAAGTGCAGAAGAACTGAACTAGAACTGAACTGGAACTGAACAGGAACTGAACTAGCACTGAATTAGAACTGAACTGGAACTGAACTAGAACTGATCTAGAATTGAACTGGAACTGAAGTGGAGCTGAATAAGAACTGAACTGCTACTAGAACTAAACTAGAACAGAAATAGAACTGAACTAAACTAGAACTGAACTAAACTAACTGACACTGGAACTGAACTGGAACTGACTAGAACTGAACTAGAACTGACCTACTAGGAACTGAACTAGAACTGAACTAGAACTGAACTAGAACTGAACTAGAACTGAACTAGAACTAAAACTGAACTAGAACTGAACTAGAACTGAACTAGAACTGAACTAGAACTGAACTAGAACTGAACTAGAACTGAACTAGAACTGAACTAGAACTGAACTAGAACTGAACTAGAACTGAACTAGAACTGAACTAGAACTGAACTAGAACTGAACTAGAACTGAACTAGAACTGAACTAGAACTGAACTAGAACTGAACTAGAACTGAACTAGAACTGAACTAGAACTGAACTAGAACTGAACTAGAACTGAACTAGAACTGAACTAGAACTGAACTAGAACTGAACTAGAACTGAACTAGAACTGAACTAGAACTGAACTAGAACTGAACTAGAACTGAACTAGAACTGAACTAGAACTGAACTAGAACTGAACTAGAACTGAACTAGAACTGAACTAGAACTGAACTAGAACTGAACTAGAACTGAACTAGAACTGAACTAGAACTGAACTAGAACTGAACTAGAACTGAACTAGAACTGAACTAGAACTGAACTAGAACTGAACTAGAACTGAACTAGAACTGAACTAGAACTGAACTAGAACTGAACTAGAACTGAACTAGAACTAGAACTGAACTAGAACTGAACTAGAACTGAACTAGAACTGAACTAGAACTGAACTAGAACTGAACTAGAACTGAACTAGAACTGAACTAGAACTGAACTAGAACTGAACTAGAACTGAACTAGAACTGAACTAGAACTGAACTAGAATTGAACTAGAACTGAACTAGAACTAGAACTGAACTAGAACTAGAACTGAACTAGAACTGAACTAGAACTGAACTAGAACTGAACTAGAACTGAACTAGAACTGAACTAGAACTGAACTAGAACTGAACTAGAACTGAACTAGAACTGAACTAGAACTGAATTTAAACTGAACTAGAACTGAATTAGAACTTTTAAAGATAAATTTCCTATAAAAAAAATCGTTATACAAATTTAAATTTACTTTAAAAACTTGTTTAAGAAAAATTAAAGTTTCAATAAAAAACATTTTTGTGAAGAACAAAATTTTTAGGATTTCGAACTTGAACAAAACAAAGATTTTCTTTAAGCCAAAAATTTAAATTTTCTATGGAATATTATTAATTTATAGAAGATTTTTAATTTTCATAGAAATGTTAATTTAAAAAAAAATATTCGTGTTTAACGTTATAAACATGGGATTTCCTTGGTGTCTAAATTCCTTAGTTTTCACACGTCATTCGAAAAGGTAAAGATTTTTTTATTTAAAATTTGTTGTGCCGGAAGAAATATTATTTTTATATTTTCCTTCTTTGTTCGCTGGCGTCACAAATATTTCCCCCAAATTTAACATGCCCTGTAGTTACGACAACGAATAACAAAAATCCTTTAAAACAACACAAATAACAAAAAGTTTTTTTTGCGTTATGACTAGACAAAGTTGTAAATTCGTTTATATGCTGTTTTGGTGGTTTCCGGCGGTATTATAAAAAAAATTATTAAAAATGCATAATTTTTGGTAAAGGGGGGTTTTCATTCATGTTGGAGAGTGTAAATTATGACACTTGCCTTATTTTCATTTCTATTTCAAATTACAGCTGCTGGTGTAGGTTTGGAGTTTGTTTTAAATATTTTTTAGAATTTTTATTTGTTTTGTTGGTTGCGCACTATTTTATGAAATATTATTTAGATGATAAAAATTTACAAGACAAGTCAACAGCAGTGTTAGCATTACTAGAGACTTTTTAGGGTTAGATATACTACAACACAAACTTTTATTTAAATTTAAACTTCCTTTGGGGAATAGGAAGTAGAATGTAATTAAATTTTTTTTTTTTTACTCAAACATTTTTTATATTTTTTTTTTTTATTTACAACTACAATATTTGTTTTAATATAATTTTATATCATTTTGTTACTTCAATTGTTGTTTTCTTACATTTTTTCGTTTTTATTTAGAATTTAGTTTTCCTTTAGATTTTTCTTCAAATTTCCTTTACACTTCACTATTTTTTGTTTAAATCTTTTTTAATTAACCGGTTTTCTTTACAGCACTTTTCGTTCCTTACAAACTTTTTTCAAATAAATTCTTTTCGTTTCTTAGTTTTATTACAAGAGCAATATTTTTTCCTTTTTATTTTATTCTTTCACTTATCAAGAATCTTTTAGTTTTCTTCGATGTTCCTCTGAAAACATGTTTAGTTTTTTTAGATTTTTGCCTTTACAAGCCGTTAGAGTTAAACGAATTTTAGCCACACACAATATATTGGCAAAAGCGAAAAAACGCGTCCTTACTGTAACATTGCAAAACTTACACTAAACACATGTCCAAAAGCAGCTAGTCAAACAGCCAGCCATCATCATGATGATGGTAAAAAACATAAGGAGAATGTATTGCATGCAGAAAACTTATACAGAAACATTAATTTTTATGTTTATGCATTTACTCGCATACATTTATAAAAAAAAACATTGAATTACATATAAACATTTCGGAAGAGAGTTGTGTGCTTTGGCTTCTAGTTGGACTCGTACTACTATGACTTTAGCAAGCATAGCACTACTACGTCTACAACTAGCTGTAGTACCCGAAGTCCAACAATATTGTTGCTGCTGTTATTCTTGTTGCTGTTGCTGACTTGGTTGCTCTGAGTTGTTTATTATGCCCGCTCCTGCTACCTCCGCCTGTCTAACAACTATGTTGTGTGTGTAATTTTAATAAATTTAATCGTTTGCATTAAAACGAGTCCCTTTCGTGTAACATTAGTTAATATCTCGTTAAATGCATCTCATCAGAGATGGATAATTAATTTTTTTCAATTAAAAAACAAACATAATTTTGAGATACAAATATTTTTATTTTCGATGTAACGATCTACCAGGAAACTTTAGGGAAGCCCATTTTCTTCTACCTAGAAGTGAAGTAGAACTGACCTAAACCGAAGAAAAACTGAACTAGATCTGAAATAGAACTGAGCTAGAACTGAAATGAGAACTGAACTAGAACTGAACAGAACTGAACTAGAACTGAACTAGAACTGACTAGAACTGAACTAGAACTGAACTAGAACTGAACTAGAACTGAACTAGAACTGAACTAGAACTGAACTAGAACTGAACTAGAACTGAACTAGAACTGAACTAGACTGAACTAGAACTGAACTAGAACTGAACTAGAACTGAACTAGAACTGAACTAGAACTAGAACTGAACTAGAACTGAACTAGAACTGAACTAGAACTGAACTAGAACTAGAACTGAACTAGAACTGAACTAGAACTGAACTAGAACTGAACTAGAACTGAACTAGAACTGAACTAGAACTGAACTAGAATTGAACTAGAACTGAACTAGAACTGAACTAGAACTGAACTAGAACTGAACTAGTACTCAACTAGAACTGAACTAGAACTGAACTGGAACTGAACTAGAACTGAACTAGAACTGAACTAGAACTGAACTAGAACTGAACTAGAACTGAACTAGAACTGAACTAGAACTGAACTAGAACTGAACTAGAACTGATCTAGAATTGAACTAGAATTGAACTAGAACTGAACTAAAACTGAACTAAAACTGAATTAAAACTGAACTAAAACTGAATTAGAACTGAATTAGAACTGAACTAGAACTGAACTAGAACTGAACTAGAACTGAACTAGAACTGAACTAGAACTGAACTAGAACTGAACTAGAACTGAACTAGAACTGAACTAGAACTGAACTAGAACTGACTAGAACTGAACTAGAACTGAACTAGAACTGAACTGAACTAGAACTGAACTAGAACTGAACTGAACTAGAAATGAACTAGAAATGAACTAGAACTGAACTAGAACTGAACTAGAACTGAACTAGAACTGAAATAGAACTGAACTAGAACTAAACTAGAACTGAACTAGAACTGAACTAGAACTGAACTAGAACTGAACTAGAACTAACTAGAACTGAACTAGAACTGAACTAGAACTGAACTAGAACTGAACCTAAAACTGAATTAAAACTGAACTAGAACTGAACTAGAACTGAACTAGAAACTGAACTAGAACTGAACTAGAACTACTGAACTAGAACTGAACTAGAACTGAACTAGAACTGAACTAGAACTGAACTAGAACTGAACTAGAACTGAACTAGAACTGAACTAGAACTGAACTAGAACTGAAACTAGAACTGAACTAGAACTGAACTAGAACTGAACTAGAACTGAACTAGAACTGAACTAGAACTAGAACTAGAACTGAACTAGAACTGAACTAGACTGAACTAGAACTGAACTAGAACTGAACTAGAACTGAACTAGAACTGAACTAGAACTGAACTAGAACTGAACTAGAACTGAACTAGAACTGAACTAGAACTGAACAAGAACTGAACTAGAACTGAACTAGAACTAAACTAGAACTGAACTAGAACTGAAACTAGAACTGAACTAGAACTGAACTAGAACTGAACTAGAACATTATATGGAACACGTTGGTGAAAGAGCTTTTGTAAATTATTTGTAGAATAGAACGACCTATTTTTGGAGCCAGTAATAAATATTTGCTTAAATTGGAAGATACAGATAAGGATAAAAGCCTTTGAGAATTGAGGAGCCTTAACCTTTCCCACCTAAAATTTGCATTTGTTTTTCCAATTCTAATATTGTTGTACTTTCCATCCCAGCATCAAGTTAAATACAAACTCTCGCAAATATTATCAAAGAGAGAACAAAATCAAAAGTATTTTCGTCTCTTTTACTTGGACTCATTTACATAAACCGGCTTTTTTCTGTGAAGTTGTTGTTGTGCTTTAATATGGAAACATGTGCATTTTGTTTTTTTTTTTTTTTTCGTTATCATAATTATTGTTTATATTTGAGAGTTATTTATTTTTTCTACTCTAAATATAATGCTCCCTCTCTGAAATGCGAGTTTTTAATCATAATAATAAACTTGCTTGGTTTCTTTTCATGTCTTTCTTTGCTTTTGAATTTCGTTTTATAGCTCCCCATTTTGTTCTCAACACAATAAATGTAAATGTCCTTAATGTAAGCTAAAGTGTTGGAAATGGAAGCATGTGAGTGTTGGTGGTAAAAGGTACAAAATTGTAAATAAAGGTACCAAAATGAATTTGAACGTTTGATGAAGACAGACGTGCAAAGACTTTTGTGAGACAAATTTTCTATTTCTAGATTTTTTTCTTATAAAACTTTTATTTACGAAAACAATTTAAAAAAATTATCCTTTTACTCCATTTAAATTTTAAAATCAATTTCCCATTTGTAGCATTAGTTTCACTACTGTTCAGCACTTTGTTACATGTTTCATTTTTATATCGTTTCCCCCTTTTAGAAAGTGCTCTCTCCAAGTTATATTACTCCTCTCTATGGGGATTTCGCATGTGTTGGCGTCAAAGCAGCTGTTTCAGTATTTTTTCTGTTGGGTGCCTTTTTCGCTAGAGTCGATTTGCCGGTTTATTTATTATTTCTTTTATGTAGATATTTTTAATTTTTTTGTTGTTCTAGTCCTTTTTGTGTAGTTTCTGTATATGCGTTCTTTACCACCTCTCTAGAGAGAGAGTTCAGTTGCTTTTAATAATTTTTGAATGAAACAGAGTACCTTAACTTATCCTAATAGGGGGGAAACTTAAAAAATTTTTAAAAATTTCGAATCTCAATTAAAATCAAAATTTTTAATATTTTTTTTAGTAGTTCAGTTCAGGTTCTAGTTCAGTTCTAGTTCAGTTCTAGTAGTCAGTAGTCTAGTTCAGTTCTAAGTTCAGTTCTAGTTCAGTCTAGTTCAGTTCTAGTTCAGTTCTAGTTCAGTTCTAGGTCAGTTCTAGTTCAGTTCTAGTTCAGTTCTAGTTCAGTTCTAGTTCAGTTCTAGTTCAGTTCTAGTTCAGTTCTAGTTCAGTTCTAGTTCAGTTCTAGTTCAGTTCCCGTTCAGTTCTAGTTCAGTTCTCGTAGTCTAGTTCAGTTCTAGTTCAGTTCTAGTTCAGTTTTTAGTTCAGTTCTAGTTCAGTTCTAGTTCAGTTCTAGTTCAGTTCTAGTTCAGTTCTAGTTCAGTTCTAGTTCAGTTCTAGTTCAGTTCTAGTTCAGTTCTAGTTCAGTTCTAGTTCAGTTCTAGTTCAGTTCTAGTTCAGTTCTCTAGTTCAGTTCTAGTTCAGTTCTAGTTCAGTTCTAGTTCAGTTCTAGTTCAGTTCTAGTTCAGTTCTAGTTCAGTTCTAGTTCAGTTCTAGTTCAGTTCTAGTTCTAGTTCAGTTCTAGTTCAGTTCTAGTTCAGTTCTAGTTCAGCTCTAGTTCAGTTCTAGTTCAGTTCTAGTTCAGTTCTAGTTCAGTTCTAGTTCAGTTCTAGTTCAGTTCTAGTTCAGTTCTAGTTCAGTTCTAGTTCAGTTCTAGTTCAGTTCTAGTTCAGTTCTAGTTCAGTTCTAGTTCAGTTCTAGTTCAGTTCTAGTTCAGTTCTAGTTCAGTTCTAGTTCAGTTCTAGTTCAGTTCTAGTTCAGTTCTAGTTCAGTTCTAGTTCAGTTCTAGTTCAGTTCTAGTTCAGTTCTAGTTCAGTTCTAGTTCAGTTCTAGTTCAGTTCTAGTTCAGTTCTAGTTCAGTTCTAGTTCAGTTCTAGTTCAGTTCTAGTTCAGTTCTAGTTCAGTTCTAGTTCAGTTCTAGTTCAGTTCTAGTTCAGTTCTAGTTCAGTTCTAGTTCAGTTCTAGTTCAGTTCTAGTTCAGTTCTAGTTCAGTTCTAGTTCAGTTCTAGTTCAGTTCTAGTTCAGTTCTAGTTCAGTTCTAGTTCAGTTCTAGTTCAGTTCTAGTTCAGTTCTAGTTCAGTTTCTAGTTCAGTTCTAGTTCAGTTCTAGTTCAGTTCTAGTTCAGTTCTAGTTCATTCTAGTTCAGTTCTAGTTCAGTTCTAGTTCAGTTCTAGTTCAGTTTCTAGTTCAGTTCTAGTTCAGTTCTAGTTCAGTTCTAGTTCAGTTCTAGTTCAGTTCTAGTTCAGTTCTAGTTCAGTTCTAGTTCAGTTCAGTTCTAGTTCAGTTCTAGTTCAGTTCTAGTTCAGTTCTAGTTCAGTTCTAGTTCAGTTCTAGTTCAGTTCTAGTTCAGTTCTAGTTCAGTTCTAGTTCAGTTCTAGTTCAGTTCTAGTTCAGTTCTAGTTCAGTTCTAGTTCAGTTTTAGTTCAGTTCTAGTTCAGTTCTAGTTCAGTTCTAGTTCAGTTCTAGTTCAGTTCTAGTTCAGTTCTAGTTCAGTTCTAGTTCAGTTCTAGTTCAGTTCTAGTTCAGTTCTAGTTCAGTTCTAGTTCAGTTCTAGTTCAGTTCTAGTTCAGTTCTAGTTCAGTTCTAGTTCAGTTCTAATTCAGTTCTAGTTCAGTACTAGTTCGGTTCTAGTTCAGTTTTCTAGTTCTTGAAGTATTTCTACTAAGTATTTATTCTATGTACATTGAGAAAATTAAGTTGTCTTAATATCAAATCTCATTTTCATAAAATTCTCCCCAATAATGACTAAGTAACCTGCTTGTTGGCCTAATCAAGGTCTCCATACTTGAGTAGTTTAGTATGGAATCATATGTAAATTCATTTTTGTTAAGTCTCATATTAAAAAGTCAACTTTATGTTGTTGTCTTTTCATAAAATCCTATTTTGAAATCAAATTACTCCTACTGCTTGTAGCAGCAGTTATTGTATTTTTCATTCACGTGTGCCAATTTTGCAAAGTTTTAATCATCTAAGTGTCCTTTCAATAAAACCAATTTCAAACTTTATTTCGACGTCGTCGTTGTCATCTTCATTAACATGAATCGTTTTTTTCACTTTGTTTTGCATAAAATTTGTTCATTTCATGGACTATTTAAGATGTCCTTGTTAATTTTATCTCATTTACTGTTCATTACCTTTGATTACCTTTAAACACACTTACGCACACACACACACACTCGTGCAAGCATAAACTCACGCAGCCACAGGATACAAAACATCCTTTAGTTTTGTATACATATATTTATACCTTTAAATCCTTTTATGAAAGAGGTAGGAAAGTTTTGCATTCATTCAACATGCAAATAGCTTTTGCTCTGACAATTGTATTGGTTGTTGGTCTTCGTCGGTAAATGTATTGTAAATGTCATTCTTTAAACAATCACTGGTCATTATCGCTTCCTTTTTGAATACCTATGTATGTATGTGTGTAGATGAGTGTGTCTGTCAGTGCTTGTTTTTTGCACATTCTTGCTCCTTTTTTGTCGCTGTATTTTCATTTTGAGTGAACAAAACGAAATTCATGTGACATGAAATGCAATTTTACGTACATCTAGCAATTTCAGACGTCTAGGAGACGCCAACAAAATCAACTACCATGTACTACCTTGTAGTATGTCAAACATGAGGACATGAGGAGGTAACACAAAATTGCTCATGATGTAATGTAATTTTTCTGCTCCACCCATTATCATACTCCATAATTTCGAAACCGAAGCAAATGTAAGGACACACAAAACACAACAAAAACCTTGTAGAGAGAATCAACAACTACAAACTTTAGGAATGTTTTTGTATTGTACTCCTGTTGTATTGAAGACAATAGTCCTTGCTAGTCTGTCCAACGAAGACATACTGTGTGTGTGTGTGTGTGTGTGTGTGTGTGACACATACTCACTTAAACACTAAAGTTTGTAGGCTTGTGAATTTTGAATGCCCTCCGAGTGTGTGGCTGTATTAGTGCGGGTGTTTGAGTTGCTTTTTGCATGTTTGGTAGACAATTATTAAAGACCACATTCAACAAATACAACACACACGCAACTTTTATGGATGATATAAAACATGATTATTTCGAAACATTGACTACCTTCAACAAGCAGGGAGGGAAGTTGAAGTTAATGGTCTCCATGAGCCCCTTAAAGACAGTTTTAAAGCCGAACTTTGAATAACAGATAAACAAGAGTCTGTGGAATCATGAACTGCATTTTTATTTGGAAATTATATGATGCGAATACTATACGGATATCAATGATATAGTATTTAAAACAGGATGGATATGAATGGTCTAAACTTTTGTGAATCTATAGAATAGATCCTTTGAAGATATTAGTTACGGTTAGGTTACATAGGTAGTTCACTTGAACCTATTATTGGTCCCGTTGTAATGGACAAATGAATCGTATCTCGACCTACTATGCCTCCATGGTAGGTGTTGTGGCAAAACAACCAGATAATAACCAGGAATTGTAAGCCAACTCAAGAAAGTTCAGTCAATATGTTGTCTAAAATCTTAAATCGGAGAGATCAGGAAACAGAGAAAGAAAATGTTCGATCGTTTCCTCTTCATTTTCGTAGTAAAATTAATGGGCATTGCTAGGTGCGTAAGGCAGACAGTAGCCTTAACCGCCGTTGTAGTCGCAGATTGGTCAGGTTATCCTTGCTGTCGAAAACATTGATCACTATCTGATCGGCGCAGACTTATATAATTTCTGCTTTATAAGAGTTTTACAGTATAAGCCCTTGTCTCTGACATCAAGGCGAGAATCAGTTTAAGCCACATACCAAGGTTTATTGGAGTGGCCCCACTAATCAAGGGCCAAGAAACCTGAATTACTATAGGTTTTACCTGGGATTTATACAAGTATAGCGTTGGCCTCCATTGCGTCCCAGAACCCAAATTAATTCGTCAGAGTGTCGTCTAAGTTAGTACAGGGAGTATTTACAATTGAGAATACATTTCAGCCTGATCATGTTCGAAGCGAGAGCCTTAGTCAATGCAAACTGTCTAATGGTCGAGGTCTTAGATCTTAATGATGGCTTGGGCATCGATCGAATAAGCTATATCCATTTTGGATAATCATATATTAGGACTGGATCTAAGTGTATTGAACTGTATGGAAACTATAAGGGGTTTCAGATCTATTCTGGTAACAATTTACTATATAATCTTTCGACAGTCGATTTATAAAAGACATCATGTGTTAAGAGATCTAAAAGTTTGAAATTGAAACCCATGAATTTCGAAAATTTATAAGTTTATATCATTCTTGTTATATGTACATATATTCGCCTTCCAGGCCTTTCTTCTTAATCCACCACCTGTGCGAAATCTACCACATTGTAGGTAAATACAGATTATTATAACGTTATTTTTGGCTCCCGCTTATAGTGTGTCCCTTCTTATCCCACTTCACCGTTATTGTTTTAAGCATTTCCACTGCTCGTGTAACAGTGAATTAAAAGCAATTATTACTTAAGGGAATGGCATGAATATGTTGGTGAAATTTTTGCTGTTGATGCATCCACACATAGTGTTCTCTGATAACGCCGCTGCTGCTAACCGATGATGATGATTACTAATGACGATGATTATATAGTGTTATTTCTGCTGATGGTGTTGTGACTACCATTATGTTGCTGCCAAGAAGTAACTGGTAGTAGTGTTAAACTTTCATAAATTAAGGTGAATTTTTATGCATGAAAATTTTATGCGTAAAATTTGGTGTGTACACTCGCATATTATGTTATTATCCCTTTCCAATCACACTTAACTCTACAAATGTGGCTCTTGATGTGTAAATCCTTATGAAACCCACTCACTCATTCATTCATTCAGTTACAGGCATTTAAATTGTAACTACTATTTAAGTACGAGAATATATTTTGTAAGTAATACGATAGCCAGACAACAACTACACAAATAAAAATAGTTGTTTGAGGCAAGCAAATTCAATTACCACAAACAACATTTTTTATTCAGGCTACTAAAAGAAAAACTTTAGTTACTTAAGCCATATCTTAACTAACACAACTAAATATATATTATATTAGTTCTACTAATTGCAAATTGTTTTTTATCCTCGCAACCATTTTCTCCGTGTAGCTAAATTGTATTAAAATTTATATAGGAGTAGTTTTTCATACGCTTCACAATCTGTCCGTCCGTCAGTCGGTGTATTATAGTTGCGACTACCAACTACTACGACTCAAAGTTGACAATATCATTATTATAACACTTGACATCATGTAAATTTATATTTAATGAGTGGTTAAAAATTATGTTAACAGTATCATTTCATTAAATAATTTAATTGCAGCTACTTAATTCTTGTAATAAGCATCAAGGTTTGTTACCAGTAGTTATTGCATTATTACGAGCATTATTTCATGTACACACTTAAAATGTAATGAAAAAAAGGTGTTGCAAATTAAAGATCATTTTATTATGTGGAAAGTAAAAATGTGGCATATATTGGCAAGAATGAAATGAAGAAACAGTTGAAAACAAATTAAAACTTTAGTTTACAGACACCAGATGTCCTGGTGACTAAGTCTCATCGATAGTAGTCAATAGACTAGGTCAATACACCAGACCAGTTTTCTCCTAATTCAGTTCCAGTTCATTTCTCGTTCACTTCCAGTTCAGTTCAATTTCAGTTCTAGTTGAGTTCTAGTTGAGTTCTAGTGAGTTCTAGTTCAGTTCTAGTTCAGTTCTAGTTCAGTTCTAGTTCAGTTCGAGTTCAGTTCTAGTTCAGTCTAGTTCCGTTCTAGTTCAGTTCTAGTTCAGTTCTAGTTCAGTTCTAGTTCAGTTCTAGTTCAGTTCTAGTTCAGTTCTAGTTCAGTTCTAGTTCAGTTCTAGTTCACTTCTAGTTCAGTTCTAGTTCAGTTCTAGTTCAGTTCTAGTTCAGTTCTAGTTCAGTTCTAGTTCAGTTCTAGTTCAGTTCTAGTTCAGTTCTAGTTCAGTTCTAGTTCAGTTCTAGTTCAGTTCTAGTTCAGTTCTAGTTCAGTTCTAGTTCAGTTCTAGTTCAGTTCTAGTTCAGTTCTAGTTCAGTTCTAGTTCAGTTCTAGTTCAGTTCTAGTTCAGTTCTAGTTCAGTTCTAGTTCAGTTCTAGTTCAGTTCTAGTTCAGTTCTAGTTCAGTTCTAGTACAGTTCTAGTTCAGTTCTAGTTCAGTTCTAGTTCAGTTCTAGTTCAGTTCTAGTTCAGTTCTAGTTCAGTTCTAGTTCAGTTCTAGTTCAGTTCTAGTTCAGTTCTAGTTCAGTTCTACTTCAGTTCTAGTTCAGTTCTAGTTCAGTTCTAGTTCAGTTCTAGTTCAGTTCTAGTTCAGTTCCAGTTCAGTTCTAGTTCAGTTCTAGTTCAGTTCTAGTTCAGTTCTAGTTCAGTTCTAGTTCAGTTCTAGTCAGTTCTAGTTCAGTTCAGTTCAGTTCTAGTTCGGTTCTAGTTCATTCCGTTCAGTTTAGTTCAGTTTAGTTCAGTTCTAGTTCAGTTCTAGTTCAGTTCTAGTTAAGTTCTAGTTCAGTTCTAGTTCAGTTCTAGTTCAGTTCTAGTTCAGTTCTAGTTCAGTTCTAGTTCAGTTCTAGTTTCAGTTCTAGTTGTTCTAGTTCAGTTTCTAGTTTCAGTTAGTTCTAGTTCAGTTCTAGTTCAGTTCTAGTTTTCAGTTCGTTCAGTTCTAGTTCAGTTCTAGTTCAGTTCTAGTTCAGTTCTAGTTCAGTTCTAGTTCAGTTCTAGTTCAGTTCTAGTTCAGTTCTAGTTCAGTTCTAGTTCAGTTCTAGTTCAGTTCTAGTTCAGTTCTAGTTCAGTTCTAGTTCAGTTCTAGTTCAGTTCTAATTCAGTTCTAGTTCAGTTCTAGTTCAGTTCTAGTTCAGTTCTAGTTCAGTTCTAGTTCAGTTCTAGTTCAGTTCTAGTTCAGTTCTAGTTCAGTTCTAGTTCAGTTCTAGTTAAGTTCTAGTTCAGTTCTAGTTCAGTTCTAGTTCAGTTCTAGTTCAGTTCTAGTTCAGTTCTAGTTCAGTTCTAGTTCAGTTCTAGTTCAGTTCTAGTTCAGTTCTAGTTCAGTTCTAGTTCAGTTCTAGTTCAGTTCTAGTTCAGTTCTAGTTCAGTTCTAGTTCAGTTCTAATTCAGTTCTAGTTCAGTTCTAGTTCAGTTCAGTTCTAGTTCAAGTTCAGTTTCATTCAATATTTCTATCTATCTTACAACAGCCCGAATTATTATTCACTATTCCATTCCATAAGACTCTCAAATCTAAATTAGCAGAATTTATTTTCAATGTAAACCAACAAATCATACCAATTCTTTTCATTATACCCACTTATAAATCATGAACAACTTCTTTGTAACTCCATTTATATTCAATCAAAATCATATAATCATCATAATAAATTTAGTTCAAATCATTTAATAACCGGCTGCAAGTAGTTGCTTTTGCTTTATAACACAATTTTCTTTATTTTTTAAAAGAACGAACAGCAACAAATTGAGAAGAAGTATACGAAAATAAAGAGAAAAACAAAACAAACCATGAACATGTACATTTAGTTTTACACTTACAAGTGTGGATTATCAAATAATCACTAAAAACAGATCACATGGCTCATAAATCATCTTGCCATTACAAATAGGTACTTACACTCCTCTTAACTGGAAATGCAAACAACCAAACAGATAGACGCACACATAGAGAAAAACTTCAAATCCTTGGAATAAGTCTTATTCACATAAGTCGTATGTATGAAAAGCACGAAAATACTTGAGCAAAGAAACAAAACGTTTGTAAATTGGTATTAAGTAAGTACGTTGCACTATAGACAGACAAATAATGTGAAAAATGGGGGGTAAAAATATAGCAAATATAATTCAGTGAAATTCGTTTTTAACATTATCAATTGAGTTCATCACTAGAACTGAACTGAACTAGAACTGAACTAGAACTGAACTAGAACTGAACTAGAACTGAACTAGAACTGAACTAGAACTGAACTAGAACTGAACTAGAACTGAACTAGAACTGAACTAGAACTGAACTAGAACTGAAACTAGAACTGAACTAGAACTGATCTAGAACTGAACTAGAACTGAACTAGAACTGAACTAGAACTGAACTAGAACTGAACTAGAACTGAACTAGAACTGAACTAGAACTGAACTAGAACTAAACTAGAACTGAACTAGAACTGAACTAGAACTGAAGTAGAACTGAACTAGAACTGAACTAGAACTGAACTAGAACTGAACTAGAAACTGAACTAGAACTGAACTAGAACTGAGACATGAAACTAGAACTAAACTAGAACTGAACTAGAACTGACTAGAACTGAACTAGAACTGACTAGAACTGAACTAGAACTGAACTAGAACTAAACTAGAACTGAACTAGAACTGAACTAGAACTGAAGTAGAAGCTGAACTAGAACTGAACTAGAACTGAACTAGAACTGAACTAGAACTGAATTAGAACTGAACTAGAAACTGAACTAGAACTGAACTAGAACTGAACTAAACTGAACTAGAACTGAACTAGAACTGAAATAGAACTGAAACTAGAACTGAACTAGAACTGAACTAGAAACTGAAACTAGAACTGAACTAGAACTGAACTAGAACTGAACTAGAACTGAACTTAGAACTAGAACTGACTAGAACTGAACTAGAACTGAACTAGAACTGAACTAGAACTGAACTAGAACTGAACTAGAATGAACTAGAACTGAACTAGAAACTGAACTAAAACTGAACTAGAACTGAACTAGAACTGAACTAGACTGACTGAACTGAACTAGAACTGAACTAGAACTGAACTAAAACTGAACTAGAACTAAACTAGAACTTAACTAGAACTGAACTAGAACTGAACTAGAACTAAACTAGAACTGAACTAGAACTGAACTAGAACTGAAACTAGAACTAAACTAGAACTTAACTAGAACTGAACTAGAACTGAACTAGAACTAAACTAGAACTAAACTAAACTAAAACTAAACTAGAACTAACCTATTTTTTTACTCCTCAGTGTATATTTTTTCTCATGTGTGCAGAAAAGTACCATCCCCAATACTGAACACAAAATGGAAGAAAAAAACTTAACCAAACCAAAATCTTTATTTAATGTTTCTTTCAATATCCCAAAAAAAACTATAAACGCCATAAACAAAAAAAAAAACACCAACAATACTAGATGCATCGTCATCATCATCCTCATATTTATTCCTTCATATTGATGTTGATATAAGACGAATATGAACTCTATGGCAAACCAATAGAGAATATATTTCTATTTAAACAAGTATTATAAGCTTCCAAAAAACGCAAATGCACAAATGCTTCATGTTTTCTTTTCGTTTTCCATTCATTTTCCTTTTTTTCTTTGTTACAAAGTGAATGAATTCAAACATCATGCAACACATTGTCCTTCTCTCGTACACTCGTACTGCTAATACTCATCTTCAAGTTAATAGTTGCACATACAATTGACTTAATATCATTTGTAGTTTGATTATATGAGTAAATGTACAGACGAGTAGTTATAAACCCAAATAAAAAAAAAGAAAAATCACATTCAAATGCATACGGTCAGTCATATAGTCTATGACTACAAATGTTGTCTATGACTAGTTGTAGTTTTTGTATTAAGTTCTAGACTGAAGCAGCCAAAACATCATCATACACTCATCTCTAAAGGAACACGTACGATTTTCTATATTTTGAGGATAATGGCAAAACACAAAACGATTCAAAATGAACCCGAAATAGAAAATAAAAAAAAAAATAAAAAAAAATAAAAAATCAGTTTTTCTACATATGACCAGTGAAGAAAAGGAATGCTTTTTTACAAAAGGAAAGTGAATTTATTATTATTAGGAAGAGAAATATTCGAAACTTTTTCATAAAAAGAAAAATTTTCGAAAATTTTCTATAAAAAAAAAGAAACTTTCGAAAATTTTCTATAAAAAAAGAGAAATTTTCAAAACTTTTCTATAAAAAAAAGAGAAATTTTCGAAACTTTTCTATAAAAAGAGAAATTTTCGAAAATTTTCCATAAAAAGAGAAATTATCTATAAAAAGAGAAATTTTCGAAAATTTTCTATAAAAAGAGAACATTTCGAAAATTTTCTATAAAAAGAGAACATTTCGAAAATTTTCTATAAAAAGAGAACATTTCGAAAATTTTCTATAAAAAGAGAACATTTCGAAAATTTCCTATAAAAAGAGAACATTTCAAAAATTTTCTGTAAAATGAAAACATTTCGAAAATTTTCTATAAAAAGAGAACATTTCGAAAATTTTCTATAAAAAGAGAACATTTCGAACATTTTCTATAAAAAGAGAACATTTCGAAAATTTTCTATAAAAAGAGAACAATTCGAAAATTTTCTATAAAAAAGAGAACATTTCGAAAATTTTCTATAAAAAAGAGAACATTTCGAAAATTTTCTATAAAAAAGAGAACATTTCGAAAATTTTCTATAAAAAGAGAAAATTTCGAAAATTTTCTATAAAAAGAGAACATTTCGAAAATTTTCTATAAAAAGAGAACATTTCGAAAATTTTCTATAAAAAAGAGAATATTTCGAAAATTTTATATAAAAAGAGAACATTTCGAAAATGTTCTATAAAAAGAGAACATTTCGAAAATTTTCTATAAAAAAGAGAACATTTCGAAAATTTTCTATAAAACAGAGAACATTTCGAAAATTTTCTATAAAAAAGAGAACATTTCGAAAATTTTCTATAAAAAAGAGAACATTTGGAAAATTTTCTATAAAAATAGAGAACATTTCGAAAATTTTCTATAAAAAAGAGAACATTTCGAAAATTTTCTATAAAAAAGAGAACATTTCGAAAATTTTCTATAATAAAGAGAACATTTCGAAAATTTTCTATAAAAAGAGAACATTTCGAAAATTTTCTATAAAAAGAGAAATTTTCGAAAATGTCTATAAAAAGAGAAATGTTCGAAAATTTCCTATAAAAAGAGAAATGTTCGAAAATTAGGTATAAATTTTTCTATAAAAAGAGAAATTTACGAAAATTTTCTATAAAAAGGAATTTTGCGAAAAAATTTTAACAATTTTCTATAAAAAGAAAATTTTGTATTTTTAGAAAAATTTTAAAATTTTAAAAGAATATTTTGAAAATTTTTCACATAAATTTAGAAAAATTGTTATAGAAAAAACATTTTTTGGAAAAATTTATATTGAAAGAGAATTTACGTTTTAATCCCTTTAAACATAACGTCAGACAAAACTATTTGGTCAAGTCACAACTGTTGGCATACTATATGTATAAATAAATCAACCCCACTCCCCCACTTTCCAAAGCACAACATGTTTTCTCATGCTTTCAAAATATAAATAAACATTAAAACACATTTTCGAAAATTGATGATGAACTGATGGAGAGTTGGTTTGTACATGTAATGTTGCAAATCGAGTAGGATGTTGCAATATCATACTTTCATCACATTATATTTATTATAATTCTCATTTAGTTTAGTGATATTGCTGGTTGTTACAACAATAAGGATTCACACTCTCTCACTTACAGATGCTCATTTGTTTAGAAACAAATAAAACTTTTTCCTAAACTCATACAAACGTATTTTTGTAGTAATCAAAGAGGCATAACACCAACACTACAAACATATGTAAATATTACAACTACAAAGATTGCACTTAAAATTGTACATTAAAAAGGATACATTTTAGTGAACATGATGATAGAGCATGTTATTGACATTTGTTATTGTTTGTGTTTATGGAAATTTATTATTGTCATACAAACATTTTCCAAGGGCGGTTCGGGAAATGGAAGGAGTTTTTATTTAGTAGTCTGACTAATAATGACAATTACATTGTGGGATGTTTGATATGGGTTTTTCGTAGAGATAAAAGTGTTATTTTGATTATAAATTGGATAGTGACAAATAAAGAATGAGTTTTATAACTTTTTGGTTGGGGCAAATTAATTTTGGTGATTTTCTCTTAATTTGTATGATGTTGCGGTTTTTATAACAATGATAGGGCTAAGTAATTTTTACCTTTCTTGTAAGTAAATGCAAGCGACTAAAGAACCATTAAATCATTTACTTACACTCCCTACTCTAGTTTTTGAGAAACTTTAAGGGATTTAAGGATCCCATATAAAAGAAATAGTGTAGTATATAATCAAGTCTATAGTCCGGTCTATAATGTTGTCTATGGTCTTGACTATAGTCTATTCTATGGCCTCGTCTATAAGTCTAGTCTATAGTCTAGTCTATAGTCTAGTCTATAGTCTAGTCTATTTTTAGTCTAGTCTATAAGTCTAGGTCTATAGTCTATATAGTCTAGTCATAGTCTAGTTATAGTCTAGTCTATTAGTATAGTCTATAGTCTAGTTATAGTCTAGGTCTATAGTTAGTTCTAGATGTCTAGTCTATTAGCTAGTCTATAGTTCTAGTCAGATAGTCTAGTCTATAGTCTGTCTATAGTCTAGTCTATAGTCTAGTTATAGTTCTAGGTCTATAGTCTAGTCTATAGTGCTAGTCTATCGTCTAGTCTATAGTTATAGTCTATAGTTAGTCTATAGTATCGTCTATAGTCTAAGTCTATAGCATCTATAGTCTAGGCTATAGTCTAGTCTATCGTCAGTTCTATAGTCTGTCTATAGTCTAGTCTATAGTCTAGTCTATAGTCTAGTCTATAGTCTAGTCTATAGGTCTAGGTCTATAGTCTAGTCTATAGTCTTAGTCTATTATAGTCTAGTCTATAGTCTAGTCTATAGTCTAGTCTATAGTCTAGTCTATAGTCTATAGTCTATAGTCTAGTCTATAGTCTAGTCTATAGTCTAGTCTATAGTCTAGTCTATAGTCTATATAGTCTAGTCTATAGTCTAGTCTATAGTCTAGTCTGTAGTCTGGTCTATAGTCTAGTCTATAGTCTAGTCTATAGTCTAGTCTATAGTCTAGTCTATAGTCTAGTCTATAGTCTAGTCTATAGTCTTGTCTATAGTCTTGTCTATAGTCTTGTCTATAGTCTAGTCTATAGTCTAGTCTATAGTCTAGTCTCTAGTCTTAGGTCTATAGTCTAGTCTAGTCTATGGTCTAATCTATAGTCTAGACTAGTGTATAGTCTAGTCTTCAATATAGGTTCCAGTATGTAGTCAAGTATATATTGTATATATATAGTCTATAGTCTAGTCTATGGCCTAGTCTATAGTCTAGTCTAGTGTACAGTCTAGTCTTCAGATTCTAGTATGTAGTCAAGTATATAGTCCTTTTATTTTTCGTAGAAAAAAAAATTTCCTAAATATATTTTTATTAAAGACAAATAAGCTATTTCAGTTCAACTACTCTTAGTACTTCGTTTTGAATCCAAAACTTTAATAATCTACAAATTGATTTAATATTTTATTGGCAAACAATTTAGTTTTATTACAACAAATAATATTATTTGAACAAAATCCAACAATAACTAGTAAACCAACAAAACTCTTCGTATTAAAATAATTTCTCAGACATTTATGGTTCAATTAGAAAAAACAATGGCAAATTTAACTTTTTCTCAATGTTTTATAAACAAATTCAATTTTGAACAACTAAATATGAAACGAGTATGAACGCTACTCAGACACCCTTTAATAGCCTTTAAAAGGAACAAATTAACAAAAAGCTAAAAAAACAACAATAATAAATATAAAACAATAACTACAAACACAAAAATAATAATAAAATTAAATAAAAACAAAAATAAACTGTAGGTAAATATTTTCATAGTTTGTTTAAATGTATGAGAATTGTAAATTAGTGTCTGGGTGGAAATGAAATGCAACTAAATGGAAAACAATTTGCCAAAAAATATTGTACATAAAATGTAATAAACAGGAGAATAATTAACAAGAACAATATTTTTCGACACAAAAACAAAAAGTTAAAGGAAGTTGAAAATTCTATTCAACTTGTGTCCTTAAGGAATTGGTAATTATAGTTAAATGGAGGAAGTAGTGGGGAGGGTATAATATCAAGTTTACACCATTTACCATAATAATATTTATGGCTTTTTTATAGTTTGCAATATAGTCTAGGATTAACACCTAGTCTAGTCTGGTATATATTCCAGTCTAAAGTTAACAATCTAGGCTATAGTCTAGTCTATAGCCTAGTATATAGTCTTGTCTACAATCTAGTCTATAGTCGATTCTATAGTCCAGTCAATGCTCTAGACTATAGTCAAGTCCAAGGTCTAGATTATATCCAGTCTATAGGGTAATCTATAGTCTAACATATAGTCTAGTCTATTGACTAGTCCATAGTCTAATCTATTGTCCATTATCTAATCTAGAGTCTAGTCTATAGTCTAGTCTATAGTCTAGTCTATAGTCTAGTCTATAGTCTAGTCTATAGTCTAGTCTATAGTCTAGTCTATAGTTAGTCTATGGTCTATGTCTAGTCTATAGTCTAGTCTATAGTCTAGTCTATAGTCTAGTCTATAGTCTAGTCTATAGTCTAGTCTATAGTCTAGTCTATAGTCTAGTCTAGTCTAGTCTATAGTCTAGTCTATAGTCTAGTCTATAGTCTAGTCTATAGTCTAGTCTATAGTCTAGTCTATAGTCTAGTCTATAGTCTAGTCTATAGTCTAGTCTATAGTCTAGTCTATAGTCTAGTCTATAGTCTAGTCTATAGTCTAGTCTATAGTCTAGTCTATAGTCTAGTCTATAGTCTAGTCTATAGTCAGTCTATAGTCTAGTCTAGTCTATAGTCTAGTCTATAGTCTAGTCTATAGTCTAGTCTATAGTCTAGTCTATAGTCTAGTCTATAGTCTAGTCTATAGTCTAGTCTAAATCTAGTCTATAGTCTAGTCTATAGTCTAGTCTATAGTCTAGTCTATAGTCTAGTCTATAGTCTAGTCTATAGTCTAGTCTATAGTCTAGTCTATAGTCTAGTCTATAGTCTAGTCTATAGTCTAGTCTATAGTCTAGTCTATAGTCTAGTCTATAGTCTAGTCTATAGTCTAGTCTATAGTCTAGTCTATAGTCTAGTCTATAGTCTAGTCTATAGTCTAGTCTATAGTCTAGTCTATAGTCTAGTCTATAGTCTAGTCTATAGTCTAGTCTATAGTCTAGTCTAGTCTAGTCTATAGTCTATAGTCTAGTCTATAGTCTAGTCTATAGTCTAGTCTATAGTCTAGTCTATAGTCTAGTCTATAGTCTAGTCTATAGTCTAGTCTATAGTCTAGTCTATAGTCTAGTCTATAGTCTAGTCTATAGTCTAGTCTATAGTCTAGTCTATAGTCTAGTCTATAGTCTAGTCTATAGTCTAGTCTATATTCTAGTCTATAGTCTAGTCTATATTCTAGTCTATAGTCTAGTCTATAGTCTAGTCTATAGTCTAGTCTATAGTCTAGTCTATAGTCTAGTCTATAGTCTAGTCTATAGTCTAGTCTATAGTCTAGTCTATGGTCTAGTCTATAGTCTAGTCTATAGTCTAGTCTATAGTCTAGTCTATAGTCTAGTCTATAGTCTAGTCTATAGTCTAGTCTATAGTCTAGTCTATAGTCTAGTCTATAGTCTAGTCTATAGTCTAGTCTATAGTCTAGTCTATAGTCTAGTCTATAGTCTAGTCTATAGTCTAGTCTATAGTCTAGTCTATAGTCTAGTCTATAGTCTAGTCTAGTCTAGTCTATAGTCTAGTCTATAGTCTAGTCTATAGTCTAGTCTATAGTCTAGTCTATAGTCTAGTCTATAGTCTAGTCTATAGTCTAGTCTATAGTCTAGTCTATAGTCTAGTCTATAGTCTAGTCTATAGTCTAGTCTATAGTCTAGTCTATAGTCTAGTCTATAGTCTAGTCTATAGTCTAGTCTATAGTCTAATCTATAGTCTAGTCTATAGTCTAGTCTATAGTCTAATCTATAGTCCAGTCTATAGTCTAGTCTATAGTCTAGTCTATAGTCTAGTCTATAGTCTAGTCTATAGTCTAGTCTATAGTCTAGTCTATAGTCTAGTCTATAGTCTAGTCTATAGTCTAGTCTATAGTCTAATCTATAGTCCAGTCTATAGTCCAGTCTATAGTCCAGTCTATAGTCTAGTCTATAGTTAAAAAAATCGATAAAATTATCTCTTCTTTTTATAGATTTTTCTTAAGATTTCTCTTTTTATGGAAAATGTTTTAAAAATTTCGTTTAGTTTTCTACAAATTTTGGAATTTTGTCCTATTTATAAAATATTCTCTTTTTTAGCTTTTATGCAATTAAAATGTAAATTTTTAATAATATTGGCTATAGTGTATAACAAACATAATGAATCTAATAAGGAAAAGCTTGTTAAAGGTACAGGATATAAAGGCAAAACAAACGGTAATTCAATTAGCTGCAGAAACCATTCACACTACCGAAAAATCTTCAGAGAAATTAAATTTCCTTTAAGAAACTCCTTAGTAACTGGCGCTAAAAGTCTGACAAAAAAATCAAAACCTGCTTCAAATTTTACAATTTATTTCGAACATCATTAAACATTTTCTGCTAGTGTAAACACTTTAAGCCTTTAAGCTCATGCAACAAACACATTAAAGAAATTTTTAGTACAAATATTCAAACCAAAAAAATCCCTACAGTCATTGACAACGTAGTCACAAACAGCCAATATACAGAAATTTAACAACACTTTTCTTCGTTGTTTTTCAGATTTTCCTCTTTTTTTTAATCATTTAAACTCATTTCCATTCAGAAACAAAAAATACCATAAAGAGAACAGAAGACCGAGCCGAAAAAAAACAGAAAATCTACAATTTAGAGTAAAATACAAGATGAAACAGATGAAAGGAGGAAAAAAAATGTTGCAATGAAATGTTGTGACTTTACTCGTTCATTCACAAAACTCTAAATAAATAGTAAACGTGGAATGAAAACGAGATTTTTCTCTACATTCATGGTTCCACTGCTACTAGTGATGTTATAGTGAAGAAAAAAACTGGGATAATCTACTTACTTTGTTAAAGGATATGATACAGAAATGTGTTGATTTATTGGGATTTACCTGGAAAGAGATAAGAAAAAAAAATGGGTTAGAATGATCAAGCAATATTATTAGAAGTAAGAACATCCAATACATCTAAATCAGTAGGAAAATCAAAGGAATATCTTTCAATTATCCTTCCCATACAATAAGATATTCCAAAGACCCCATTCTAGGGGAAAATGGCTGTTAATTAACATCTTCTATAGAATAGGATGTCCTTTTTACCCTCCAACAGAATATGATCCTCTAGTGATCCTTTTCTATAAAATAGGATCATCTAATTATCCCGTTCTATAGAATAGGATCTTAAAACTATCGTTTTCTATAGAAGAGAATCTTCTAATGATCATCTTCTTTCTATATAATAAGATATTTAAATGATTCTCATCTATAGAATAGGATCTTCTATTGACACTATTTTTCAGAACAGAATCTTCTAATGATCGTCTTCTACAGAATAGGTTTAAACGTTGTTTTCTATGGCAGTATGAGTATTCAAAAAAATTCCTTTGATACCAACAGATCTAATCCAAATAAATGTAAAGTATTACGAAATTCGATCATGCCTCCCATATGCCTAAAAAGAGAAAAGTCTATAAACGTGCTTTCTAAAAAATCCTATACAATAGTAGAACTTGTGAAAAAAAAACTCCATCACATTGACAAAACTTTAGAAAATAGCACACTATTTAAGCCTAAAATTATTCTCCAACTATCGTTCCATTGTCATATGCAGACATAGGACATCACAAATACAAAACATACAAAGTTCATCTATATTTGTGTAAATTCATTTATCACTCCATTCCATACACCCAAACATCCATCCATCCGCAAATCTCATTCAACAACCTTCTCCAGCCAGCAGCCAGTATTTGTGATAAACAAACAAACTTAAAAAATATGCTAAAAAAAAACAAACATATTCAAATATTTTTTAACCATTTTACGAAAGCGCAAAAAAAAGACTTTACGTTGAAAAGGCTACTTTCTTTCTGTCTAATATCTCGGGGGGTGTGAGTTTTTGTGTCTGGAGAAAAAAAGCACATTGAATTGTATAAAAAAAATTTTACATACATTCCATAAGAGCTTTATATAGTTCAAGCTCTTGTGAACATGTAATTTGCAGAGAATGAAAAAAAAACACAGAATTCAGTTCAGGCAAATAGTAAAATTAGTTGTAATACTCATAGTAGAACGTTCGAATAAAGACAGTGATATTTGCAATAGAGTGACCAAACACGAAATATTCCGAAATCTTTTTTTATTATTCTCTTCCAATGATCCTCTTCTATAGAAAAGGATCAACCAATGATCCTCTTTTATGGAAAAGGAGCAACCAATGATCCATTTCTATAGAGGATCATTGGTAATCTTCTATAGAATAGGCTTAAAAAATTATCTAATTTTATAGAATAGAATGAACCGATGATCCTCTTTTATAGAATATATCAACAGATGATCCTTTTCTATAGAATATGATCAACCGATGATCCTTTTCTCTAGAATAGGTTCAACGGATGATCTTTTTCTCAAGAATAGGATCAACCGATTATCCTTTTCTCTAGAATAGGATCAACCGATGATTCTCTTCTCTAGAATGGGATCAACCGATGATCCTTTTCTCCAGAATAGGATCACCGATGATCCTCTTCCCTAGAATAGGATCAACCGATGATCCTTTTCACTAGAATAGGATCAACCGATGATCCTTTTCACTAGAATAGGATCAATCGATGATCCTCTTCTCAAGAATAGCATCAACCGATGATCCTCTTCTCTAGAATAGGATCAACCGATGATCCTCTTCTCTAGAATAGGATCAACCGATGATCTTCTTCTCTAGAAAAGGATCAACCGATGATCTTTCTTCTCTAGAAAAGGATCAACCGATGATCCTATTCTCTAGAATAGGATCCACCGATGATCCTCTTCTCTAGAATAGGATCCACCGATGATCATCTTCTATAGAATAGGATGCACCGATGTTCCTTTCACTAGAATAGGATCAAACCGATGAACCTCTTTTCTAGAATAGGATCAACCGATGATCCTCTTCTCTAGAATAGGATCAACCGATGATCCTCTTCTCTAGAATAGGATCAACCGATGATCCTCTTCTCTAGAATAGGATCAACCGATAAGTCTCTTCTATAGAATATGATCAACCGATGATCCTTTTCTCTAGAATAGGATCCACCGATGATCCTCTTTTATAGAATAGGATAAACCACTGATCCTCTTCTATCAAATAGGAGCAACCACTGATCATCTTCAATAGAATAGGATCAAGCACTTATCCTTTTCTATAAAATACGATCAACCACCAATCCTCTTCCACAGAATAGGATCAATCACTGATACTCTTCTATGAAAAAGGATCAACCACACATCCTCTTCTATAGAAAAGGATCAACCACTGATCCTCTTCTATAGAATAGGATCAACCACTGATCCTCTTCTATAGAACAGGATCAACCACTAATCCTCTTCTATAGAACAGGATCAACCACTGATCATCTTCTATAGAATAGGATCATCCACTGATCCTCTTCTATAGAATAAGATCAACCATTGATCCTCTTCTATAGAACAAGATCATCCGCTGATCATCTTCTATAGAATAGGATCAACCACTGATACTCTTCTATAAAATAGATCAACCACTGATCCTCTCCTATAAAATAGGATCAACCACTGATCCTCTTCTATAGGATAGGATCAACCGATAATTCTTTTCTATAGAATATGATCAACCGATGATCCTCTTCTCTAGAATAGGATCAACCACTGATCCTCTTCTATAAAATATGATCAACCACTAATCCTTTTCTATAAAATAGGATCAACCACTAATCCTCTTCTATAGAATAGGATCAACCACTGATCCTCTTCTATAACATAGGATCAACCACTGATCCTCTTCTATAACATAGGATCAACCACTGATCCTCTTCTATAGAATAGGATCAACCGATAATTCTTTTCTATAGAATATGATCAACCGATGATCCTCTTCTCTAGAATAGGATCAGCCACTGATCCACTTCTATAGAATAGTATCAACCACTGATCCTCTTCTATAGAATAGGATCAACCACTGATCCTCTTCTATAAATATGATCAACCACTAATCCTCTTCTATAAAATAGGATCAACCATTGATCCTCTTGTATAGAATAGGATCAACCGCTGATCCTCTTCTATAACTAGGATCAACCACTGATCCTCTTCTATAGAATAGGATCAACCACTGATCCTCTTCTATAGAATAGGATCAACCACTGATCCTCTTCTATAAAATAAGATCAACCACTGATCCTCTTCTATAAAATAGGATCAACCACTGATCCTCTTCTATAACATAGGATCAACCACTGATCCTCTTCTATCACATAGGATCAACCACTGATCCTCTTCTATAACATAGGATCAACCACTGATCCTCTTCTATAACATAACATCAACCACTGATCCACTTCTATAATATAGGATCAACCACTGATCCTCTTCTATACAACAGGATCAACCACTGATCCTCTTCTATAGAAAAGGATAAACTACTGATCCTCCTCTCCTCTTTATATTCATTATAATCATTATATTCGAGGATTTCTCTAGATTCCCTTATTAATATAAAACCTGTACACCTGTAATCCATGTAATATTAGATGATATTACATTTGCATCTTTAAAATCTTAGTAAAAGGTGTGTGATAAAGGGAAATTGCAACACTAGCTTCTCTCCCCCAACATTGATAGTAGTCATTATAGTACTTTTCTACTACCAAATAGTAATAGTATTTGTACTACTACTACTACTATTCCATAATAGTGGTAATAGTGAAACATATTTGAATTTTCATAGTATCAAGTAAGAGAATTATAATACAGAAAGAACAACAACGTTATTGCAATGATGACGATTTGAATGAAATTGCAATCATTTAAAGCTCGATGTTTTGCTGGCATTTTCTGTTGGTTTTTTGTCTATGTAGGGAATTTTTTATTTTTTTTTTTTTTTTTTTTGCAAAAGGATGATGATGATACGTGTAGCATAGTCTTTCTACATTTCAGTTATTGGATGCTTTTGGTATTTGTTTAGCTTATATTTTCCCCCGTTTTTTTTTTTTTTTTATTTACTGAATTTAGCTTTAGTTTGAATTTTTTTTTTTTAATTTTTGTTTTTGTTCCTTTTTAACGTTGCTTTATTTTCATAGTTAATGTCGCTGTATTTGGAAAATCACGTTTTTATTTGTTGTTCGTACAGTGAACTCTACTTACGTACTACGACTTCTGGTTTGTTTGTATGCTTGACTGGTTATCGGTCTGTTTAGCTGTCCTAACAGACAGATCGACTGACTATATAAATATGTAATATTTGAAAAAAAAAAGACTATAACAAACAAACAAAAATTCGATACCTTTCGTTGGTTTGTTTAGTTCGTCGTTGG
>NW_023995128.1:90000-92500 GCF_015586225.1 Lucilia sericata | reverse complement strand
TGATAATAATACGAGTGTAAGAGTAAAATAGTAAATTTATTTTCATTTTTAATATTTTTTATCATTATTATTTTCTTTTTTCTCATTTTACACAAATAACTCTACATATTGCAACACCTTCTCTTTGGCCCTTTCCAACACACACACACACAAGCAAGTAAGCTTTTCCAACAACTTGCTGTTTGGGTGTTTGATTTTTTGTAACTCTTCCTTATTCTTTAATGTTAATGCATTGAATGCACTGTTGCTGCTCGCATTGCCACTCTTACTTCCGTTTCCTTTTCCTGTATGTGTGAGAGTGAGTGCAAATGTAGGAAAGTGTGTGTGCATGTGTAGATGTAAAAATGAATGAATTTACTATTGTATATGTGAAGTGTAGTCCCTATTTTTTTAAACTTCTGCTTCAATTTCTCCTTCTTTTTTTTTGTATAATTGTTTGTTGTTGTTTTTGTTTCCTCTCTACTCAATTCTGTTGTTATTGTTTATTTTTAACTTGAAATGAACTTTTACGCGCTTTAGTTTTCTCGTAATGAAAATATATCCTTTGCACACACACACACACACACTTAATAATTTGCATGCTACGAGTCGTCGAGTCGAGTCATTTACCAAACAACTAACTGTCGGACCGACCGACCGACCAAACTACAAAACCAAACTTAACTGAATGAACTATGGTTGTATGTATGTATGTATGCGGCATGGAAAACACAAATTGTGTAATAATAAGAAAGCAGAGTATGATGAATGAAGTTTACATGTTCTGAGGAAGAATTACTATGATTTCACATAAAAGTTCATGTCTAACTTTTACTCGTACTATTATCGTAGTATTTTTATTTAGTTAGGTAGGTTCATAATGTTAATTCTTAGATATAGAAATGTTGTGAAAGCTTAATAAGGAAGTTAAGTGATCACTGTTTAAAGAGCTTTTATAAAAAGCTTAAAGCCCGCAGGGGCGGGAAGAGTAAGTTGCGGCTAAAAGACTGATGCACGGTGAAATCTGTATTTCGGTATAAGTACGGTGCTGTTGCCGAATGACAAAAGGTACCCCACAGAGGAGTGACTGTGGGACTAAGCGTTGGAATAGAGTTGGTGTTATATATATATATGATACGGGATGAATGTAGGAGTATACGGAACCAATTCGCCTGTATACCTGCAGTGGGTATGTGGTGCTGAATTCAATGGTGATGGATGACGGGTACACAAGTGATACCACTGAATTTTCCTTCCTTGTCCAGGTATGTTCTGAGTAAACTATGTTCGTACCAGAAATACTACAGTGTGTCACTGTGAGTAAGAACAAAGTCTGGGCTTATTTGATGGATTCGTACTTCGGTCTACCGGTTACGTCTCTAGGTGCTGTTGCCGACACAACAGAGATCATCCCATCTGTGTTGTTGTAAACGGAAGTGATGTTTTTGCATCTCGGAAGTTAAGCAACGGGGCAGTAATGGTCAGAGATTAGATATCTCAAGTACTTGAGCACGTATACTGGACCGAATCTTCCATATACGTAAATTGCCACCTGCGTAAGAAACACAATGGGGCGGTGGTGAGTAGTCACAAAATCTCACAACAGAAAAAGACCACCGTGAAGGTGTTCACGTAAAACATTTGTACCAACCTCCCGATTTCTGACTTATCTAGGCAGCACGGACGATTCTCTACAATTTTAAGAAACAAGCAGAGGACTATAACGCAGCAAAGGAAAACCTAAGATGGATTAATAGATTACAAGTTGAACGAAAGAAACTTAAGGATTGATTAAGAGAAGGTAGTCGTGGTAGCTTTCTAGCTATAGAAAGTGGAAAACTATGTAGCAGAGGTCGTCAAATCGGACTAATTTCTGTCTAGACAAGACTACTCACACTCTGCTATCCTCTCCAGTATTGTAGAATTAATCCATTAAAAGCCTTAATCGGACTCATATCTGACTAGTTAGCTTACACATGGACCAAAAATTCAATGCCTTTTCTAGCATTAGAGGCCGATGAGAGACTTAGGAAAGATCATTAAAAAGCAGATCGAAGGTCTAAAATCGGACTCATATCTGACTAGTTAACTTACCTTTTCCAGTATTAGAGGCCGATGAAAAAGATTGCCACTTTAAACGAAAAAGAAGGGACTGGTTTCGGTTTAGGAAGCCCATGATCATATTGTGGGTGATCTTAGAAGGATAAATAGAAAGAGGACCGAAGCTATGAGACTTTCAGGCTACAAAACAGAGTTTAGCAAAGCTTTAGAAGTCATCATATCAAAATGATTTCTGACTAGACAAACGAGTTTAAATCCCAGTCATGATACTAACATTAATATAGGTGTTAGAAAGTTAAACCTTTACGAGACCTATAAAAATAATTTTCTCGGAAATCAACGATCTAGATTTTGAGGTTCATTAGACAATAAAGTGTGGTTCATTTCACAACAAATGGATTGATAGAGATAGCTTATGTTAGATGAATTATTTTGTGGCTACAATAACCAGAATTTCCTT
>NW_023995128.1:2500-82500 GCF_015586225.1 Lucilia sericata | reverse complement strand
TAAAAAATTGTTAAAAATACTTACTCCCAAATTTATAGGGAGTTAATATAGTGAAACACCCTATTGTCTTTTAGAGTTCCCCGCTAGCCATTGTTTTCTGACAAAACTATTTTTGATGTGTGTATGTATGTATGTATGTGTTCACTTCTATGTGAGGATACACTAACACTTTTAATTTTAATGGTCAAAGTTTATAGAGTAAAAAAACAATGAAAAGTTTCGTTCAATGATATTTAATTGGACCTAGGAGGTTTTTGCACAAAATTTTCTAAAGTAAAAGTTTTCTGTAAAGGATTTGGCAACACCATTAAAAACAAAACTGAATACAATAATAGTCGAAAGTAAATTATTAAAGGATGTCTAGGGATTAGACATTAGACAAAAGAAGAGAAAGTCAAAGGTTTAGAGAAAATAAAAGACATAAGCGGAGACATAAACAATGATATACAAAATGAAAAATAAGGACACCAATTTTTTTTTAAAGACCATAAAAATTGTCTCGCTTTAAATTATTTGTTTATAGTTTAAAAATTCTAGAAGATTTTTGCAGTTATCCAACTTGGAGTGTTTATGAATAGAACATTGTTCCAAATTTTCATTGTCTTTCTTAGAATACTTCTTAATAAGTTCTTCATCCAGAAAAAAAATCAAAATCTCTTAATAAAACAGGTCATTTCAACTAAGTATAATAAAAACTACATAATGTGCTGTAAAAGAAAATTACGTCAATTTAATCAACACAGGATCATTGGACTTTTTTTACTTATGAATAACAGTGAATAGTAAAATAGGTGCAATATTTTACAATAATCCAGACTATATATCATAATGTAGCCCAGACTATTGAAAATACTATACATGCTACAGATCGAACTATAGTCCAGACTAGACTAGATTTTAGTATAGTCTATTGACTAGTTTATAGTCCAGACTATACACTAGATTATAGTGCAGAAAAAAGAGTAGACTATAGTCCAGACTATAGTCCAGACTATAGAGTAGACTATAGTCCAGACTATAGACTATAGAGTAGACTATAGTCCAGACTATAGACTATAGAGTAGACTATAGTCCAGACTATAGACTATAGAGTAGACTATAGTCCTGACTATGGAGTAGACTATAGTCCAGAATATATAGTAGACTATAGTCCAGACTATAGAGTAGACTATAGTCCCGACTATAGAGTAGACTATTGTCCAGACTATAGAATAGACTATAGTCCAGTCTATAGAGTAGACTATAGTCCAGTCTATAGAGTAGACTATAGTCCAGACTATAGAGTAGACTATAGTCCAGACTATAGAGTAGACTATAGTCCAGACTATAGAGTAAACTATAGTCCAGAATATAGAATAGACAATATTCCAGACTATAGAGTAGACTATAGTCCAGACTATAGAGTAGACTATACTCCAGACTATAGAGTAGACTATAGTGCAGACTATAGAGTAGACTATAGTCCAGACTATAGAGTAGACTATAGTCCACACTATAGAATAGACTATAGTCCAGACTATGGAGTAAACTATAGTCCAGAATATAGAGTAGACTGTAGTCCAGACTATAGAGTAGACTATATAGTCTGGACTATAGTCTGGACTATAGAGTAGACTATAGTCTGGACTATAGAGTAGACTATAGTCTGGGACTAGAGTAGACTATAGTCTGGACTATAGAGTAGACTATAGTCTGGACTATAGAGTAGACTATAGTCTGGACTATAGAGTAGGACTATAGTCTGGACTATTAGAGTAGACTATAGTCTGGACTATAGAGTAGACTATAGTCTGGACTATAGAGTAGACTATAGTCTGGACTATAGAGTAGACTATAGTCTGGACTTATAGAGTAGACTATAGTCTGGACTATAGAGTAGACTATAGTCTGGACTATAGAGTAGACTATAGTCTGGACTATAGAGTAGACTATAGTCTGGACTATAGAGTAGACTATAGTCTGGACTATAGAGTAGACTATAGTCTGGACTATAGAGTAGACTATAGTCTGGACTAGAGTAGACTATAGTCTGGACTATAGTCTGGACTATAGAGTAGACTATAGTCTGGAATATAGAGTAGACTAAAGTCCAGGCTATATAGCAGACTATAGTCCAGACTATAGAGTAGAATATATGTCAGACTATATAGTAGACTATAGTCCAGACTATAGAGTAGAATATATAGTAGACTATAGTCCACACTATAGAGTAGACTATATAGTAGACTACAGTCCAGACTATAGAGTAGACTAAGTCCAGACTATAGAGTAGGCTATAGTCCAGATTATAGAGTAGATTATAAAACAGATCATAGAGTAGACTACAGTCCAGATTATAGAGTAGATTATAAAACAGATCATAGAGTAGACTACAGTCCAGATCATAGAGTAGACTATAGTCCAGACTTTATAGTAGACAACATACCAGACTATACAGTAGACAGTAAACTATCATCCAAAACATGATTTACATTACAACAGTTTTGTCTCCCAAATGTTTTTAAGAAATCGATACTCTATAAATACTTAACCCAATTTAAGTCTTTACTCAGGCTCTGATACACATATGATATCAAAAAATCAATGATACCTTTCAGCTTCTCACTGTTCCTCATTATTCTATACAGCATTGAGATTATCCTGTATCAGCAACATCATATGCAGCAAAATGAAACACACTCAATTCATTGCAGTTTTTTTTGTGGAATTTTGAAGAAGTTCATGATAACGATACCGATGATGCACTTTCAATTGTGTGCCACAAGGAAGCAGACAATACGACAAGAGTTCATTGTTGAAGCCAGCAACAGGAGCAGCAGCGGCAGCAACATTAAGTTGCATGTCAATCTGTTTGTTATTGTTGCTGTCAAGCATTGTTGTTAGTATTATTTTTGGAGTGTTTCTCGCAAATAGCAAGTCAATGCTGCAACAATAAGTAGTACTAAAACTCCTACATTTTGTATGCATGATTTTTCTAGCAACTTTATAAGTTGCTAGTCGTTTGTATTAGAGGAAAAATTGAAAATCCTTGAAATATTTTTTTCTGGATTCGAAATAAGCTCAAGTTCTTTTTTGTACATTCTTGATATTGTATTATTTTTTTCTCCAGTAACAAGTAGATTTTTCTCCAAAGAAAGAAAAATCTTTAATATACAGTTTATGAGTGTAATTTTGACATAAATTGCATGCATCAGTTTTGTTTGAAGTAGAAATTGTATTGTTAAGATTCTATGCAATTTTCTACTTTTACAGAAATGGTACAAGATAAAAAAAAATATGAAATAATAATGGAAAATGACTTTGTTAAACAGATAAAACTTCATTGAATAAACGATTTACATACATTACATTTGCACTAATTGCTTGAAGATAACTGCAGTATAGTTATAGAAGAATTGTTTATTCGGTTTTTGAAGGGAAATTTTCCAAATGGATTATTTCAAAGATGTTTAAAGTGCATCATTTAAATTGAAATTTGCATTGCTATAATACAGTAAAGCTTGTCTGAAGAAATTGAAATTAAGAAATGAGAAATTAAGACTTATTTGGAAAATTATTTTTGGAATTAATTAAGTTTAATTGGCCTATTAAGGCTTTTATATTACTTTGTTTGAATAAATAAATAAATAAAATAAATAAATAAATTAATGGTTAAACTGTGGTTCTACTTATGGTTGAAATTTGAATTGTAAACTGGAGCATATAAAAATTTCATTAACAGATTATTGTCTAAGAGGAACAATCTTTGTTTTTTTCTATTTGTAAGAACCGTAGGAGATAGTATATGAATCCCAGTCAACCCAGCCTGGTCGACATCAAATCCAAATTTCCAAGGTGTTAAGTAAATCAAATAGATATTTGTAGGGTGCAAAAGGTTTCCATATATTATAAGCTGCTAAAATCTGATGCAATAATTCCATACAAAATAGAATACTATAAAACTATTTAAAGTGATTACGCACGCATTAACTCTTATTAAAACAACCTCCTAACTATTCATGCCAACTCTGTCGCCCCAATCTAAAAAATTTTTTTAAGCATAATTCAGCTCTGCATTGAAAGCTATAGAGCAAAAAGGAACAACTTTATTACCACATAATATTTCGACATAAGCAATTAACAGCATACATTTCAAAGAATCAAATCTCAATGATATGTTTACTACAGACTAGACAAGAGTAGAGGCTAGCCTATAGACTAGACTATAGACTAGACTATAGACTAGAATATAGACTAGACTATAGACTAGACTATAGACTAGACTATAGACTAGAATATAGACTAGACTATAGACTAGACTATAGACTAGACTATAGACTAGACTATAGACTAGACTATAGACTAGACTATAGACTAGACTATAGACTAGACTATAGACTAAACTATAGACTAGACTATAGACTAGACTATAGACCAGACTATAGACTAGACTATGGACTAGACTATAGACTAGACTATAGACTAGACTATAGACTAGACTATAGACTAGACTATAGACTAGACTATAGACTAGACTATAGACTAGACTATAGACTAGACTATAGACTAGACTATAGACTAGACTATAGACTAGACTATAGACTAGACTATAGACTAGACTATAGACTAGACTATAGACTAGACTATAGACTAGACTATAGACTAGACTATAGACTAGACTATAGACTAGACTATAGACTAGACTATAGACTAGACTATAGACTAGACTATAGACTAGACTATAGACTAGACTATAGACTAGACTATAGACTAGACTATAGACTAGACTATAGACTAGACTATAGACTAGACTATAGACTAGACTATAGACTAGACTATAGACTAGACTATAGACTACACTATAGACTAGACTATAGACTAGACTATAGACTAGACTATAGACTAGACTATAGACTAGACTATAGACTAGACTATAGACTAGACTATAGACTAGACTATAGACTAGACTATAGACTAGACTATAGACTAGACTATAGACTAGACTATAGACTAGACTATAGACTATACTATAGACTAGACTATAGACTAGACTATAGACTATACTATAGACTAGACTATAGACTAGACTATAGACTAGACTATAGACTAGACTATAGACTAGACTATAGACTAGACTATAGACTAGACTATAGACTAGACTATAGACTAGACTATAGACTAGACTATAGACTAGACTATAGACTAGACTATAGACTAGACTATAGACTAGACTATAGACTAGACTATAGACTAGACTATAGACTAGACTATAGACTAGACTATAGACTAGACTATAGACTAGACTATAGACTAGACTATAGACTAGACTATAGACTAGACTATAGACTAGACTATAGACTAGACTATAGACTAGACTATAGACTAGACTATAGACTAGACTATAGACTAGACTATATACTAGACTATAGACTAGACTATAGACTATAGACTAGACTATAGACTAGACTATAGACTAGACTATAGACTAGGACTATAGACTAGACTATAGACTAGACTATAGACTAGACTATAGACTAGACTATAGACTAGACTATAGACTAGACTATAGACTAGACTATAGACTAGACTATAGACTAGACTATAGACTAGACTATAGACTAGACTATAGACTAGACTATAGACTAGACTATAGACTAGACTATAGACTAGACTATAGACTAGACTATAGACTAGACTATAGACTAGACTATAGACTAGACTATAGACTAGACTATAGACTAGACTATAGACTAGACTATAGACTAGACTATAGGACTAGACTATAGACTAGACTATAGACTAGACTATAGGACTAGACTATAGACTAGACTATAGACCTAGACTATAGACTAGACTATAGACTAGACTAAGACAGACTATAGACTAGACTATAGACTAGACTATAGACTAGACTATAGACTAGACTAAGACTAGACTATAGACTAGACTATAGACTAGGCCTATAGACTAGACTATAGACTAGACTATAGACTAGACTATAGACTAGACTATAGACTAGACTATAGACTAGACTATAGACTAGACTATAGACTAGACTATAGACTAGACTATAGACTAGACTATAGACTAGACTAAAGACTAGAATATAGACTAGACTATAGACTAGAATATAGACTAGACTATAGACTAGAATATAGACTAGACTATAGACTAGACTATAGACTAGAATATAGACTAGACTATAGACTACAATATAGACTAGACTATAGACTAGACTATAGACTAGAATATAGACTATACTATAGAATATAGAATAGACTATAGACTAGACTATAGACTGGACTATAGACTAGACTATAGACTAGACTATAGACTAGACTAAGACTAGACTATAGACTAGACTAAGACTAGACTATAGACTAGACTAAGACTAGACTATAGACTAGACTAAAAAATAATAGATGCATGAGCAAATGTAAGTTTAGAAGTTTGATTTTATATTGAAAAAGTCATCTCATCTCAATGACCCACAGATTACTAAATTTTTAGATAAATTTCAAACTCTTATTTAAAATAAATTGATTCGTTTAACTGTCTGTACAAAACACTCTTTAAAACAAACGGCACAGAAAATGAAAACTACAAGTGTAGGGGTAAACAACATATGCAACTTGCAACAACAAATAGCAATAACAATGACAATAACATATAAACATAATAAGTTTGCAAAGAAACAAAATAAAGTAAACGCAATTTGCATTTATTTTAGAAAAAAGAAAATCAAATATAAAATTCTATAGATTTTACCCTTTAAAAATTGTTACACCCTATACTAGTATCGTATTTGACGTGGTGCTGGTGTTTGTAACATACACCCTAAAATTTACCAATTTAATTAGTTCACTTTCTGAGATGATTTAACGAATTAAATTTTAATAAAACAGATTATCGCATTTTGGACAAATTTGATATATTGGCTATTAAATTTGATTGAAATCGGCTCACTATTCCGAGGTTCGAATAGACCTGCGACTTATGTTTTCACTTGCAGCAAGTGCAATAAGATGCTTCAAACTCAACTGAAGTTCTCTGTTCGTCATTGAAGTTTGTGAATAACAGTTCCTATTCAAGTTTAAGGATGTCGCTCTAATTCAAGTCCATATATACAATCTCAGTAGAAATAGTGGGAATAATAGTATAAATTCAGTTTGGCAACAGAAATAGAAAAGAAAAACAATAAGAATGTAACATGCAACATAAGTAGATGCAAACAATATGCCAAGTTGTAACCGCAATGAAATTTTGTTGCTAAACTTAATTGTTGTTTTCATTTAAATAACTCTTCTAACTACACATGTATGTAGGTGTAAAGAGGGAAGGATATATATATAAAGTAAAACTGCAGTTCGAAAAGGCTGTCCCGTTCAATGGATTTATTACTATTGGAACTATTGACTTCTTACTTCGGGACATACATAAGTGTAAAATGATACACTTATGTATGTATGATAGGGATACACTGACTCCTTATAAAACTACTAGGTGCTGTTATATTGTATCCTTGCCATGAAATATTTAGTTCTGTTGATGCTGGATGGTTGCCTTATTGCTGTTATTGCCATTGTTTTCCTTTTCTTCTCGGTTTAAACTTAGGTTGTATTCTTTCTACGATGTCGAGGGTTTTGTTTAACAATTGATGTTAAAGTTTCTGGGGAGATTTTTGATTACAATTACAAAAAGGGGAAGGTATGCCAAAAGAAAGAACACGTTTAGCAAAGACAAGAACCAATGTAATAATATTGTTGAAAAATTATATAAAAAATACTTGTTTTTCTGTTAAAAAATCTAGCAGATCTAAGGCATATTTGTGTCTCTTAGGTTTCTATCCCTCAACAATTATATTTTCTCACATTTAATGTTTCGGCATTGTGTAAAACTTATGTATATTGTTTTGCATTTTTTCTTTAATTTTGAAGTTTTCTGTTATTTTGTTGCATTTTTTAATGAAAGAGGAGGGAGTAGGAGTGGTAATAAGTGCTGTAACTTCATAAATGTGGTATTCTTATTATTGGCTGAGATGCAATAAGCGTTATCAGTATTGAGCGCATTTTTTTTTTTTTAATTTTAGTGGTAAGGTACAAATTCCGAGATGTGGTACCGATTTATAAGAAGGCTAGCTATCTATCTAGCGAGCTAGCAGCGAGCGAGCGAGCGAGCGAGCGAGCGAGCGAGCGAGCGAGGAGCGAGCGAGCGAGAGCGAGCGAGAGCGAGCGAGCGAGCGAGCGAGCGAGCGAGAGAGCGAGCGAGCGAGCGAGCGAGCGAGCGAGGAGCGAGCGAGCGAGCGAGCGAGCGAGCGAGAGAGAGCGAGCGAGCAGCGAGCGAGCGAGCGAGAGAGCGAGCGAGCGAGCGAGCGAGCGAGCGAGCGAGCGGAGAGCGAGCGAGCGAGCGAGCGAGCGAGCGAGAGAGCGAGCGAGCGAGCGAGCGAGCGAGCGAGCGAGCGAGCGAGCGAGCGAGCGAGCGAAGCGAGCGAGGAGCGAGCGAGCGAGCGAGCGAGCGAGCGAGCGAGCGAGCGAGCGAGCGAGCGAGCGAAGAGAGCGAGCGAGCGAGGCGAGCGAGCGAGCGAGCGAGCGAGCGAGCGAGCGAGAGGAGAGCGAGCGAGCGAGCGAGCGAGCGAGCGAGAGAGCGAGCGAGCGAGCGAGCGAGCGAGCGAGCGAGCGGCGAGCGAGCGAGCGAGCGAGCGAGCGAGCGAGCGAGCGAGCGAGCGAGAGAGCGAGCGAGCGAGAGAGCGAGCGAGCGAGCGAGCGAGCGAGCGAGCGAGCGAGCAGCGAGCGAGCGAGCGAGCGAGGAGCGAGCAGCGAGCGAGCGAGCGAGCGAGAGAGCGGCGGGCGAGCGAGCGAGCGAGCGAGAGCGAGCGAGCGAGCGAGCGAGCGAGCGAGCGAGCGAGCGAGCGAGCGAGCGAGCGAGCGAGCGAGCGAGCGAGCGAGCGAGCGAGCGAGCGAGCGAGCGAGCGAGCGAGCGAGAGCGAGCGAGCGAGCGAGCGAGCGAGCGAGCGACGAGCGAGCGAGCGAGCGAGAGAGCGAGCGAGCGAGCGAGCGAGCGAGAGAGCGAGGAGCGAGCGAGCGAGCGAGCGAGCGAGCGAGCGAGAGAGCGAGCGAGCAGCGAGCGAGCGAGCGAGCGAGCGAGCGAGCGAGCGAGCGAGCGAGCGAGAGCAGCGAGCGAGCGAGCGAGCGAGCGAGCGAGCGAGCAGCGAGCGAGCGAGCGAGCTAGGAGCGAGCGAGCAGCGAGCGAGCGAGCGAGCGAGCGATCTAGCGAGCGAGCGAGCGAGCGATCTAGCGAGCGAGCGAGCGAGCGAGCGAGCGAGCGAGCTATCGATCGAGCTAGCTATCGAGCGAGCGTATCTATCTATAGCTATCTATCTATCTATCTATCTATCGATCGAGCGATCTATCGATCTATCTATCTATCTATCTATCTATCTATCTATCTATCTAAGGAATAACTGTCCTGTTTAGCTCCTATCTCTGGATCGTATATATATAGAATAAAAATATAGATCGTACTATATAATCCCAAAACTAAAGGTTGTAACTTTTCACCATCACTCAGCTCTTTATCCCTCCAACACGATTTACCAATTCCTGCTTAAAGCAGCTGTAATTTACCTCTCTCCGTTTATTTCCAAAACCCTTTTTACAGCTATTGATATTGTTGTGGATCTTTTGCTCATGTTTTATCCATTTTAGTCAATTCATCATGATCGTGAAGGGATAACAATAAGAAATATTATACTTAAGTTTGAATTTAAAGCAGCAAAAAAAAAAACGGGAATATAAGCACAAGGGACAAATCTTACATTTAGCAAAGCAATTTGCAACATTTTGTCAGAGTAATTGATATTGAATTGAAACTAAAACGTAACTGTTTAGTTTGTATAATTTTCCAGTTTTTAGTATTCTTCTGTTATTTTATTGTTGAAAGCCTTTTTGATGGCAGATAAGGAGTTTAAATAAGAAAAAAAGCTTACTGAAATAGGAAATGTAAAAAAAGGGGAACAACTCTTTGGTCGTGTAAGTACACAGCAGTAGTTTAAAGGACTTAAAAGATCTGCAAAAGGTAGAAAATCTAATTTATTTTAAAAGTTTAAAACATCATACAAAATTGCGGTGCATATTGTCAAATTTTAACATGGGCTTCTATAGATAAAAGTCACTATTGAAGAATCCCCTATATTAAAGCTCTGCCACCCTTTACAATTTATCTCCCCCTATAAATGAAATTTTTTCTAGTAGCAACTGCCTCCTATAAAAAGTAAATATCACAAATTACTTTACAACATTTGTTCCACATCAATCTTTCGATTAAAAAAAAAATAAAAAATTATTTCGTTAAAGTTTCAAGACAAATTGTTCACAACAACTACTAGTTGATTAAATATTAATTGTACTTTAATTAATTGTTAATCAAATAATCAAATAATTTGAAATAAATCATTGAATTAATTTAATGACACAAAAATTCCCATAAATGATGACAATACAACAGCGAACCAACCAGACAAGCCCGTACATGCACAAGCATGCCAAACAATTGTTAAATGGTGCAGTCAAATGAAAATGAAATGTTTTAAAACAATTGAATTTCGTTGTTGTATTGAAATTCACAAACACACAACAAGTTCAGTGTTTGGAATTGAATTGACATACAATAATAAATAAAAAAAACTTCGTACGTGAAACTTCAAAATGTGTTCACTACTCACTCGTATTGTTGTGATCTATTCAAAATTGCAGACAAACACACGCATTCAATGTCCCAAAAAGGGGAAAATCAAAATTGAAATAAAAGTGGAAAAAAAAGAATCATGCAGCACGTCCTTCTTTGCTTACAAATTCTTGTGTATTTTAATTTTTTTTTTATTTTTATATTGTGTTCGCTTGACAGTGGCGCCAAATGATATCAAAACTTTATGAAATTGCAGTGAAATTGGGTTGAGAGAAATATACACTTTAAGAAAATGTTGGTGGGTAAAAAACCTTAGTTCGATAGAATTTTACAATCAAGAAAGTCTGGAATGTCAAAGAAAGTTTTTCAGAGTTTCGCTGTCCTATCCGCATGCTCTACGTTTGTCTGAATCCGCTTTTCAAAATGTATATAGATATGACCGTAATCCTGTGTGTCCAATCAGGATTTGTAACATCATACTAACCTCGGACTTGTTCATTCTTGGGAGGCTTTTCGTCCTGCTTTCGTTAAGGTTACCCCATAGAATATTTGTGGTTCTACCCCCCTTTTCAGTTTGTTAACTTTCTAGAGTTCCCTCCTCTTACAGCAAGTACATTCACTATATTTGCCGATTATTATCGAATGGCAATAGCTTATCTCTGGAACAGTATTCCGTTAAGGCTCTCTTAAAGTCCAATAGTTTACGATTTAACCTTATCCCATTATATCGCCCAATTGCCTTCTGGATATCGGTAAATATATTTATAAATATATTTCAAGGACCAGGCCGGTTTTGCCTCCTTAATTACTGCCATCCACGTAGCAACGGATTCAAACGGGTCAGTGCCTCAAAAATACCGACAAATTCACACTCTGTGTGTGGTTGAACACGTTTGTGTTTGCATATACCATTCCAATGTGTCCAGAATACATCGATTACGTGTCAAGACTTGTCCTATAACCGCCTTAGTCACCTAAAGATGAAAACTATAAAAGCAGTCTCATATCTCAAGGTTTCCAAAGCAGAAAACTATTTTCCGCAGGAATAAAAACTATTAACGAAGTCCACTAGGGATACACCTAGAAGTTATAATATAATGTTGGTTTAAAGACTGATTCATGATAAAATTAAAATTTCGGGAACCTATTAAGAGGCCGATAAAGTTGTCGACTCAACAAGAACCCATAGAGCAATGACTGTGGAGATTATAGGTTCGGAATGAGTTAATATCACAAGAACAGGATGTGGATTAAGAGGCCGATAAAGTTGTCGACTCAACAAGAACCCATAGAGCAATGACTGTGGACATTATAGGTTCGGAATGAGTTAATATCACAAGAACAGGATGTGGAGTGAGTCAAGGGTATGCAGGCGAACTCGATGCGTCGGAAAAAAGGTCGATATATTTTGTTGAGTGATGATGAAGTACAGTATTTCAATCCTTGTCTTATCGGTAAAGCAGCTGTATGGTTGTCGATGAGGCTTTAAATATGATCTAAAGATTAGATAGCTCGAATACTTGAGCGAGGGGCCTGTACATAGTTCGTTACAAATATTGGCATTTTTGAAAAGTCACGAAGGGACATTCGAGAGTCGTCTTTGGTCCACCGTGTGGCTAAAAAAACACAATGAGCTTAGACCGTTAAGGAGGGCGCCTAAGTAAAGCGCAGGCCCTATTACAGATCCTGCAAACTTTTCATCTTTCTCCTTTACGATAATCAGAGCCGAGTTGCGATTTTCTAATGTTTCTTCGGCTTGTACTTTAGAATCTTTACCGCCCTACAAGCACAGTTATGTATATCTAAACTTAGTCGCGATTATGTATATCCTTCTCTGTAGAATTGATCATAGATGAGTTGCGATCTTTACATGATACTTCGGCTTTAACTCCAGGATCTTTACATTTATAAAAACACAGTTTAGGATCTGTAAACTTAATTGCGATCCTGATATCTTTCTGTGTTTAAATGATCATAGCCGACTTGAGATCCATAAATATTTCTTCGGCTTGCACTCCAGAAACCCTCAGTTGGTGCTTTATATGTATGTGTAGAATGTATTTTTTTTCTTCAGTGGGAAAGTCCTTGAGTTTTTAACAGATTTTCAAGACGAAACTGTTTTCCTAACTAGAATGTGACTATAGGAAAACTGTCTTCCAAAGTATACTGTTTCTATTCGAAAACTGTATTCCAAAGAAGATTGTTTTTATGATCAAAATGTCGTCAAAGAAGAGTGTTTTCTATAAGAAGACTATTTCCTAAATGAAACCGATCTTCTAAGAAAAATACTATTCACTAGGAATACTATCTTGCAAAGAAGTTTTCTCCAAGTGCATTCCTTCAAAATCCTTTTATTAACCTTATTGTTATTGCAGTAGCTTTTGCATTTCAATTCATTGCACAAAAAAAAGTGGGGAAAGAAAAAGAAATCTTTGTCATCGTCATCGTCATCATCCACCTCATCATTCTTCTCAATTTATTTATGTTTATTTCATGTACTTTTTTTCTTTATATTTTTATTATGGTTTGTTGTCGTTTTATTATTCATGTATTGTTTGTAGTTGAAGGTATTTTATTGTCCCAAATAATACGAAAATCAAAAAAAAAAAAAAAAAAAAAAAAAACTCACACAGAAGGAGCCAGCAGCCACTTTTGTTAAAATGGTAAATAAACTTTATCAAGAGTACTTTTCTTATTTTTTTTTCAATTTGGTACCTTTTGGTTTTTTTTTCTTTCTTTTACAAAGATTTAAAGTGGCGCTGAAATTTAAAACCAGTTCAGTTTTTTTTGATTTGCTGGCGTTGTTGTCGTTATTTTGGAATCTAATAAACCAAATTAAACATTGAAGAAGAAATACCATCGGTAGCAATACAGAGACTCTAAGTCTGTCCTCTTGTCTCAGTGTTTGTTGGAGTATAGAAGGCAAGAAAAAAATTAAATTTAAAAGAAGAAAGAAAAACACATTTTAAAATCGTGCTGAAATGTTTGTCTGACCATATCATCTCCATTCCATCGGTGTTTTGAATAGACTACCAGTCTAAGAAAAGTTGATGTGTTTGGTTTATCGTGGTAATGGTAACGTTTACAAATTGGATTGGAATATCTCTGAAGAAAAGGCTCTACCGAAATCCTCAAAGATCAATGATTTCTGAAGTACTGTATCGGACTATTTAAATATTCTAAATTCATTTCACATCACTTCAACAAAGATCCAAAGAGGACAAGGATCCTTCAATGAACTCTGATTGCATGCCGATAAGGATCTGAACTTGAATTGTGTAAGGGCAAGTACTTCGATTCTTTTCATCCGAAAACTCAATTTCACCCCATGCTTTGGGCAATGCAAACATAATTTAAAGACACACAAAATCGAGTGATCTCCAAGCAAAAAAAAAGATTGATATTTCAAACATTAACAAAGTAGAGCACCTCCTAATCGTCCATCATTAACATCCCACCATACAAAAACACTTCCACGCTCAGTTTTGTTAAATTTCGGTTTTTTATGGCTCTCATGAAATTTGAAACTCTAATGATATTCATCCATGAACCGTTTAACAATTGCTGTTAAAACTCCTCAATATTGTGTAGTTGTTTTTCCTGTAGTAAATATTTGAATGCAATAAAATATATTTTTATTTATTTCACTTTTTTTTTGGCAAATAGAAATTGAACACGTTGACAAACGTGTCACAAGTTTCACACAAAATTTGTGAAGTACTTAGAGGTTTTTTCCCAAAAGTAGTTGAAGTGTTTTGTGTGTTTAGTATGCAAAGGATTTTCAAAGCAATATTTTCATTATTTAGATTTTTATATAGATATTTGTAGATACTACATAAGTAGCTTTATTGCGAGCGGAAGTCTTAAATCAACAAGATTTTTTTTTGCAGTTTTTTTGAAGAAATATATGTTGTTTTGCATAAGATTATAGTTTAGTTTAAATGGAGAGTGTCTGTTGAGCTTTAACTACTTTTTTGTTTAAACTTTAATTTAAACTTTAAAACCGGACTTTTGGCGCCTTTGAAAATATGAACTGAACTAGAACTGAACTAGAACTGAACTAGAACTGAACTAGAACTGAACTAGAACTGAACTAGAACTGAACTAGAACGAACTAGAACTGAACTAGAACTGAACTAGAACTGAACTAGAACTGAACTAGAAACTGAACTAGAACTGAACTAGAACTGAACTAGAACTGAACTAGAACTGAACTAGAACTGAACTAGAACTGAACTAGAACTGAACTAGAACTGAACTAGAACTGAACTAGAACTGAACTAGAACTGAACTAGAACTGAACTAGAACTGAACTAGAACTGAACTAGAACTGAACTAGAACTGAACTAGAACTGAACTAGAACTGAACTAGAACTGAACTAGAACTAGAACTGACTAGAACTGAACTAGACTGACTAGAACTGAACTAGAACTGAAACTAGAACTGAACTAGACTGAACTAGAACTGAACTAGAACTGAACTAGAACTGAACTAGAACTGAACTAGAACTGAACTAGAACTGAACTAGAACTGAACTAGAAACTGAACTAGAACTGAACTAGAACTGAACCTAAGAACTGAACTAGAACTGAACTAGAACTGAAACTAGAACTGAACTAGAACTGAACTAGAACTGAACTAGAACTGAACTATGAACAAACGAACTAGAACTGAACTAGAAACTGAACTAGAACTGAACTAGAACTGAACTAGAACTGAACCTAGAACTGAACTAGAACTGAACTAGAACTGAACTAGAACTGAACTAGACTGAACTAGACACTAGAACTGAACTAGAACTGAACTAGAACTGAACTAGAACTGAACTAGAACTGAACTAGAACTGAACTAGAACTGAACTAGAACTGAACTAGAACTGAACTAGAACTGAACTAGAACTGAACTAGAACCGAACTAGAACTGAACTAGAACTGAACTAGAACTGAACTAGAACTGAACTAGAACTGAACTAGAACTGAACTAGAACTGAACTAGAACTGAACTAGAACTGAACTAGAACTGAACTAGAACTGAACTAGAAATGAACTAGAACTGAACTAGAACTGAACTAGAACTGAACTAGAACTGAACTAGAACTGAACTAGAACTGAACTAGAACTGAACTAGAACTGAACTAGAAATGAACTAGAACTGAACTAGAACTGAACTAGAACTGAACTAGAACTGAACTAGAACTGAACTAGAACTGAACTAGAACTGAACTAGAACTGAACTAGAACTGAACTAGAACTGAACTAGAACTGAACTAGAACTGAACTAGAACTTAACTAGAACTGAACTAGAACTGAACTAGAACTGAACTAGAACTGAACTAGAACTGAACTAGAACTGAACTGGAACTGAACTGAACTGGAACTGAACTAGAACTGAACTAGAACTGATTCCAAAGAATGGTTTAGTCGATCATTTGATCACGAAGTTCGGTTTATTTTTAAGATCATATATGCAAAACATATATTTACAATAGAGTTCAATCGTCCTATTTAAACCATACTATCTCCAAATTATGACCAACTTGTAACAACTCTCTGAGTAGTTTCATAAGTTAGAATGCTCTACAACTTCTTGGCAAATCCTACTTCTTATCCTCCAGCGAATTTATGGAATACATTAGACGAAAGAAAGTAGCAGCACAATTCTCTAACTTTCAAATTAAAATTGGTAAAGTTTTAAGCTTTACAACAATAATTGCTCAAAAATGTCAATTTCCTTAAGACAAACAATTTACCTGAACACACATACAAAACTGAACCCTTCAAGTAAGCCAAACAACAGTAAACCAAACACCATTTTAGATGCCATCATAATTCGAACAAGAATTGTTATGACAGCAAAGTAAGCAGTAGTATATTATAAGAAAACAACCAGCAATAAACTCAAACGATAGCAGCAACATTTTATAACGTGCAACATGCCAGCCAGCATTTACTGCAATCATCATATGTAAAACTACTACTAGTACTCAGGCTAAATATGAATGTTTAATGTGCCAACAATATGAGAACGAGAGTGTTATGGAAGAACTAAACTAGATGGATGGAAGGATGTCCAACCAAACAACATTCACTTGTATACGAAAGATGGAGTGGTAAAAGGAAAATGGTTGAAGTTTGTTAAAATAAAAAAATATATACATCCATATGTATAAACAAACAATAAACATTATAACAAAAATTTCACAAAATCTAACTGTAGAAGATGTTTATTATGAACCAATTTTTTTGGAAGTGGTATAAAATCATATTTGTAGAAAATGGGAAAAATAAAATCTAAAATCTGGCAGTGAAATGCCTTTACAACAAAACCAACATGTAGGTGTTGGTATTTATATGTTGTTTAGTATATTTCTCCAATGCCAATACACGTTTTAGAAGTACTTTATGAATGAAGTAGTTCTATTTATATAGTAAGATTTGTAAGACTTGTATGGTGCTGCTATTTGTATTTACTACATTTGTGTGTGTATGATTTTTAGATACTAAAAATAAAGTATATTTATGTTTGTTATTGTTCTGTTTTTCCCTTCAAGCCATTTTTTCTCAGCCAAGGACAAAATACGAAATTGCTGGAGTTAGAAGTGGGACCAACTAATAGTAGTAACGAGTTAAAAGGCGATCATCCTGAAAGTGTTTGCAATAGAAAAATATTCCTAAGTTTACTGTAAACCAAAGTATAGGATCAATTTCCCAAATTTTTCATGGGCCAGCACTTTACCCATTGTGTTAAAACTAAGAAAGTTGGTTGCGGCAGGGAGTATAGAGGGAGGGCGTTATTAAGGGCTTTTTACACCAAATATGGCAGGAAATACTTCTGCGGAAGTTACCGATAAATGCCTTCGCTCTCTCCTGTACGCGGTCGAGTAGCTAAAAATTGATTCTGACGACCCATTTTCCATTCCATTTTCTTTTAGATATACAGTTATTAAATAACCTATAAAAACCTAGGCACTTGAATGCTTCCTCCGGCATTTAAATCAACGCTGTATATTTGGATGGCAAGACTATTAGGTTACGTTGATAGGAGGATTGTATATACTACATCGAATCCGAAGAAATACACCTAGGCCACTATCGGGTCTGTTGTGTGCTCCTTTTCATGAAAAAATTTTGTTCACTGAATGTTTTATTTTTCAGAAACTCAGTTTCCTCAACGTAATTCCTAAGAATTTTCCAATCGGTGTTAGTCAGAAATGTTATTTCCGGAATAATATCACCTCCAATATGCTTGTATCTAACTTCGAAGAATGCTTGACAGCGGCAAAGAAATTGCTGCAGAGTTTCACTCTCCTCTCCACAGGTTAACTATCCTATTACATTCGTCCTTTCTACTAGTCCCGAGTGGTCTGATACCCATATGATGTAAACCTTATCTCTAGAAGAGTATTCAGTTAAAGCTTTCCTACAATTCAATACGGTTTTAGATTTAGCTTCTAATTCAATTTACACATTCCGTTATTGCTCGGAAGGTTGTGTTATGATTAGGTCAAGACTATTCAGACTCCTGATATTTACACAACTCATTAATATAGATTGAACTGCATTATCTTCCATGCGCTCAATAGTTGAAAAACAACATTGAGTCTGCGAGCATTAAAATCGAGACTATTAATACGAAACCATTCAAAATTAGTTATAAGGTCGTGATTGAGATATTCATTCATGTTGTGTCTCAGTGCCCTAATCTCCAAAAAGCTATAATTGAATAAGTTAGAGGACAGAAATTCCTTTCATCACCAAAAGAATAAATAGAGTTGAAAGTTTGACATAGAAGGTCTTTTTTGAAAATCGTGTAATTAATCCCTGAATTAATTTTAAACTCATTTGACGAGAGTCCATCATCATTGTCGGTGTGTGTTGCGTGTAGCGTAAAAATATGTTTTAGGTCTATGCTAAAAGAATGTTGAAGACAGATGTCCTTCGAAATTCAAAAGGGATCCATGAGTTAGAGACTTTAATAAGAGCTCGGGTTAATGTTACCGCGCTAAGATACAGTAACGAGTTAGAAGAGGACGATATCAAGAAAATGTTTACAATACCATATGTAAACAATTGTAAAGTTCGCACCTCCTTCTTCATTTCAAGAGAACAACCGATTGATCAATTAACAGCTCACCAGTTGCTCAGGGAAATTCTAATTCCTTTAGACAATTTTGCAGGCCAAAGAAGAGCAAGATATAACACTCTTTAAGACAATTATTAGCAAAAATACTGCTTTAAAAATTAACTAACATGATGATGATCATGGAACTGTTCCCAAGGTCTAACAAAGTTGAAAACTAAAAAATCGAAACAATTCCAATTATTATAGGATTCTAACATTAATTCCTTTATAACTGATTTCCGAAAATTCTACTTTATTGACTGCAAGATGTTCAATAGAATAATGACATGTTTGGAAATGTCGACGACAAAATCCAGAAGTTATCTCTGCTTCAAGCAATCTTTCCCATTTCAAGAAAACTATAGATCCCTCCTTCATCTTAATTTGGTTCCAGGAATCCAAATGCAAAGATTAAAGTTCCAAAATTAAAAGTTCTGTCCAATTGACTAAAATATATGTGATGATGAGTTAAAAGAGAGTCCAAATGAGATGAGTTTTTCATCTTAAAACTCTTCAAACTATCTAGATATCAAGAGTCGATCAAAGTTTATCAAGAGTTGAGAACAAATCCGAAGTCAAAAGAAGTCCATAAAAAATATGCTTCATTCTTTGTGTTTATTAGGGTTCTATAGTTGAAACGAAAAGTCGACTTTTCGACTTTTTTCATTTAGTTAAAAGTCGACTTTTTGCATTTTATGAAAAGTCGATTTTTCGACTTTTTTCATTTAATAAAAAGTCGACTTTTAGACTTTTCGACTATAAGTATTTTATAAATAGTCGACTTTCCGACTTTTCGACTTTTTTCGACTTTTCGACTTTTTTCGACTTTTTCCGACTTTTTTTGACTTTATGACTTTTTCCGACTTTTCGATTTTTTTCGACTTTTTTTTCGACTATTTTTTTACTTTTTTCGAGTTTTTCCGACTATTTCAGAGTTTTTGACTTTTTTTCCACTTTTTTAAAATTTTGGACTATTTTTGACTTCTTTCTACAATTTTCGAGTTTTCGAATTTTTCCAACATTTTTCCACTTTTTCCGACTTTTCAACTTTTTACGACTTTTCGACTTTCTTCGACTTTTTTCGACTTTATTCGACTTTTTTCGACTTATCGACTTTCAGACTTTTCGACTTTTCGACCTTTTTCGACTTTTATTAACAAAGTCGACTTTTCGACTTTTTTCACAGACGATAGTCGAGTTATCGACTTTTTTGGAACAAAATAGTCGACTTCGACTTTTCGACTTTTTTCGACAAAAAGTCGATTGTTCGATTATTCGAAAGTCTATCTTATTCGAAAGTATATCTATTAACATCAAAAATTCCAAGGAAACTCGAAATGATGGAAATAAGATTAGTTATAAGGAGGATGTATATACATATGTTCATCAAATCCAAAGTAATACACCTAGGCTTCTATCGGTGTTTCAGGTCGGAATCGAAACTACCACCTCCGGTCTACCAGACTAGAACACTAACTGCTAAACTACCCCAAACCCCAAACGTAGATTTAAAATTTTACCTTTAGCTGGTCACATTGTTCAAAATAGGGATTTCTATTTAGGTGTTTAGGGTGGCTTTTATTTTTATGGTATAACTCCTAAAATATGCCATAATATTAAGCTGCAATTTAAAGCTTCAATAGTAGCAGTAACAACAACAACAGAAACATTACACACGTGCATGATCCTTAAGGATATTTTACAATAATAATACGAGTACCGAAGTATATGATATGGAATCTTTTTCTATTGTTGTCTTTTCAAATAAGATTAAGATTCACACGCAAACAAACATATACAAAAAGGGAAACAACGTATGCCCTGCAATTTTAGAAGGAGTCAATGTATTCTTTTTAAGAGTTATTTTTCTAAAAAGGTATTCAAACACTTTATCATTTTATCTTTGTTATGACAGGTGTAAGTCAAGATTCCCTCTGCTATCAGTCCTCGGTCGATTTACTACTTTCAGTATTATTACGAGTATCATCTGAATTTAAACGGGACAAACTTCTCTTGGAAGTGTCAATTTGATTAACGAAGTAAAAAGTAAAAAATTGTAATTGAAATATCTATAGATTCCATTGGCATTGCTTCTAGGTCATGTTAAAATAACTAGTAACTTTGCCAACATCTTATAAACAGAGATAACCGTACAAAAAAGCTAAAATCATTAGTTCGGGACAGACACTACGAACTACAGGGCATGTAGACTTAAGTGTATATAAGTAGGTGGATGCACATGCATATGTAAACGTGTAGATGCAGTATTTTATATGCCACTATGATGATGATGATGCAAACAAATTTTATGCTTCAATGCTTTTCTTGCAACAACAGAAACAAGTAAATGCTGCAACAAGACCAAAAACAACAGCATAATCATTGTCATATCCATCCAACCGAAATATATGTGTATTTAATACTCGCCCTCTGACTCTGACGAAGAAGTTCAAATTGTTGTATGTATATTTTCATACATTGTACTCGGTTATGAAGAAGTTAGAATTAGAGGGTTGCTGAATAAAGGTTCTTCTATTGTTTCTTAATTTTTTTTTTTTCCTTCCTCCATAAAAGAAGGGTTTGAAAACACTTGAGATATGTTTATAAAAGTTGTAAAACAAATAAATATAAAAAAATGGCGTTCACTTTTTAATTTAAAAGATGGCAAAAGGCGTGGTTTGTCATGTAATTTTCTATAATGGTTGTTAGCAATTGAAATACAATAAGTTGAAGAATTTTTCGAAATAACCGAAATGAAAGATTTTTATATTTCAGAAGTCGCCAAAGTGGATCACTTTCGGTGTGGCAAATATTAAAATCGAAGTTAATTTTGTATTTGAAATTTGATTTTAATGATCACACATGATCGTTGTTTTGGTTGAAAATTTTCAAGAGTCCAAGTTGGGTTAGGACTGAAGATTGAAAAATTTACTATTTTGTGGTCCTATTATGAATCCATAGAATTTCCAGAACATTAACTGAGGTTCTAGGAAAGTTTGCTTTTGACTGAAGCATAATATCACTAGGCAAAGGTTCTAGGTTTGTTAGTGGTAGATCTTAACATGATCAGCATTAATGGTACTTAGGTCAGGGGTATAACTTTGATTTACATCAATGGTCAACGCTCACTAGCTTCCAGATTCTCGCAGAAATGGTACTTTTATTGGTGTAGCTGTATTTGATCGCTCAAATGAGTTTATATTTTTATACGAACTTTATGGAGACCTTGTGGGCACACTTTAAGACTTTTTCTCATGACATTTTTGGATATTCTAGGGGTTTTTGAAGGAGGAGGAACTCTTTTTTTTCGATTTGTACAAAATTTTCCTATTAGAAAGAAGTTTTTTTCTCAATAATCTAATCGACAGGTTTCGCGTTAAGTCGGTTTTGAAAGTAGAGAGATCCGAATCATTCTTCTGAGATTCTTAGATAATTTTTTGCGCTAAGGGAACTGGTTTAGGGACCAGGACCTATTTGCCTATTAGAGAGAATTTTTTTCTTCAATAATCTAATCGACAGGTTTCGCGTTAAGTCGGTTTTGAAAGAAGAGAGATCCGAAGATCCGAATCATTCTTCTGAGATTCTTAGATAATGTTTTGCGCTAAGGGAACTCGTTTAGGGGCCAGGACCTATTTGCCTATTAGAGAGAAGTTTTTTCCTCAATAATATAAACGATCGGTTTCGCGTTAAGTCGGTTTTGGAAGTAAGGAGAGAGATGATTCTTGAAGCATCGAATCATTCTTCTGAGATCCTTGGATAAAGTTTTGCACTAAGGGGACTGGTTAAGGAATAGAATATGCCTTTTCAGTACCTGAAACTGTTATTTCGAAAGATTTTGATTCTTTCAGAGTCTCCGAAGCTCCAAATTTTAGTGTCTAAAGGTACTTGGTTCTAAAGAACAAAATGACAACAAATGTTCAGTACTATCACTGATGTAGCGGTCTCTAACCTTTCAGATCACATGATTCTTTGCCATCTTTTTATACGACATCTGTGTAATGTTTAGTTCCAAGACTCTTCTTATGTTTTCTATGGACCGCTGCCTTTTAGGAGATACACCAAATTGTAAAAGTTTTAGTTTGTATACCGCTAAAGAACGAGGAAATCTTTTCAGATCGGAGAGCGCTTATTTTGTAAGTTCTTCGTCCAGTTTTATGTATTGTGAGTGAGAAATTGAAGGTCGGCGATGACGTTTTACAGGACAGCGAATTTGTCTTCGCACGATATCCTTGCCGAATGTAAAATACTGAGAAAGCATAGAAAATGTATATGAACCGTAGTTGAAAAACTGAAATGGGAGTTTCGATAGTAATAAATCTGTTCCTTAAAAGCATTCGTTTGCGAAAAACGACATAGTCGCTTAGTTTAGACCGCTCCCCTACTTGAGCAATATGGTTTTTAGCGCACTAGCTAAACGACTAACGAAACCTGTAATTTTTACCTTACTTGTATATGTCTTAGTCCCTTTCTGGTTAAGCATGAGGTTAATCATTAGAGATAGTCATGTACCATTAGCTATTAAATATGAAGACAGACGTGAATTTCGTATTTTCCGACGGTCAGGTATAACAGAGGATAACCAAAAATGAAGAATTGTAATTCAATGAGTTTAGGTTCGGCTGACATAGTTCTGGATCAAATTTTCTATATAAAAGTAGTTTTTGTTAGGACATTGTACAAAAAAAATTAAAATGTCAACTAATTTCTAAATTGTACCGCTATTTAAGAAACTCCAGATTATTGAATAACTCTTTCATTCGCGATGGGAAGTACAAATATGATGAAAACTTTTTATTCTTTTGGCTCTAGCCAATTCTCTAGAAATTATGAGAATGGTGGTACTCTATATTTCCCCCAACAATTCCATTTATTTAAATCTATCAATTCCAGTTGCAACGGTTACATCCCTTCAATTTTCCTTAACAAGTTTACCACATAAAACCAGAAGTGTACTGGCAACACTTTTCATTAATGTCAAAATTTATAACACTTGAACCGTGTTGCACAAATGACCATTGGAAACAAAATAAAATTTTTGAATGTGCATATTCATGATTTTAATATGCACAAACATGTTCTTTTTATACAAATTTATTTGAGTGTAAAATAATTGGATTTCAGCTAATTTGATTTTGAAATAACAAACGAATGTGATGGTGTTATATGAGAAAAACAAGGAGTTTGAAAGTGTTGCAGTGTTGCACTGTTACGATACAATGTCAATTTAAACTGCAAATATTTTTTTTATATAAACGAGACAGTAAGGCTAAAAGAAAAAAGCAAAGAATAAAGCATTGGAACTGGCAAAAACAAAAGCGAAATGTAATTTTATTGCAAATGACTTAAATGAAAAAAGTTTTTTATAAAAAATTTTTACAAAAAAAGTTAACACTTATCTTTATGCATGAAATCTACTCCTTTTAGCACAAATTATTTACAATTGAAAGATTTAGTGAATTTGAAGGTTATGGTGTAAAATGAAATGTTAAAGATTAAGGAATGAACAGTAACAGTACAGGGTTTTCTCAACCCTGTAAATTGTCCTGAAACGCAAACTTATATTAAAATACTTTTATTTAAACCTTCGTAATAAATATTATTAAAGCAAGTTGCTGCTAACATTAACCCCTACAAATCTGCAATATTTTTTTTGCAGAGTTACAGAAATTCTCAACTTTCAGTCAACATACAACAAGTATATTAAAGGTCCTTGAATACATTTCTGCTAAAAAATTAAATGTTTAACAATTTAACATCCTTTACAGACAATTTTCTCTTAAACAAACTCTATTATTCCAGATTCCACATTGCATAGTAAGTCTGTAAACTTTTGTGATGTATGGCATGTTGCCAGTGTCTCTGTATTTAACAGTTATCCTTAAGGATGCTGCAGAATGTTAACTGTACCCCATGTTTCTGTTTATGTTAATATATAAAACAGTTTTGTTTAACATTTAGACTGTTTTACATTACGGTCTTTCTGTCTTTACATTGATTGAAAGGGGAATTATTTAATGTTGCAGATTTTGAGTCAAAATTGACTAATAAGGATAAGATGGGGAAATTAATGGTTATATCCCTCTTTAAGTATAAAAATAGCATGATATATTATTTTATTTTTAATAGAATAAATAATGGAATTTCGCTATTTTCTCCATTGGAATGCAATTTAAGCCGGAAAATTGTGTGATCATAGGTATTCACTACTTTTTCAGTTGAAAAAAGTGTATGAAACTCTCGGTCCCATATTGCAATACCTATTAAAAACTATTTAGAGAAAATTGGTTGGAAAGTTTTGCCTCACTTGTCTTATAGGAACAGGCCTTGCTTTTTCCGACTACTATTTGTTTCAATCGATGAAGTTCTGTCTGTGATACAATCCACTTCAGAACAGGATATTCGTAATTGGCTTGAAACGTTCTTGGTCTCACTTTACTAAGGACCTAAAGATGCGTTTTTTCATAAAAAACATACATTGTTTGTTGAAAAATTACACCAATTACATCGTTTTTCAAGGATATACCTTATATACTGAATCCCAATCTGTCATTTAACTTTCGAGATATCGTTCTAAACGGAGATATCTTTGTTAATAAAATCTGTTATGTCATCTTAAAATACAATCTAACGACCTTAAAATAAAGGTTTAACATAAGAATGATCACAGATATCCTCTATTTTCTCAATTGAAGCCATATTTTAGAATCTACAGGGCCCAAATCATGGCATACGATATCGATCGAAATCTCCATTTAGATTCTATTGAGATTTCGATCGATTTCGTATGCCATAATTTGGGCCCAGATCGATTTAGCAATGTCCGTCCTTATATGTACGTATGTAAATATTGTAACCAAACTACAATTAAAAATTTTCAAGATAACTTGTTGAAAATTGGTACCCACGATTCTTTTGACCAAAGGCTAAGTTCGTTATTTCACCTAGCCCCCCTACAACTGTACCCTTCGAATACCATATTCGGATCTCATAATGTTAAATATTTTACTATATCAACAAACTTATTCTTGATTGATTAAACTTTCAAAGTGTTCCACAGCCTCGAAAAAATATTAATTAACAAAAAAAAAAATACATTACATTATAAAAAAACTTAAAAAATAACTTTTTTTATTCTTTGACCCCATGGTACAAGTTTTGAGAAATGGTAACTTATAATTAAGCAAGCTTTCATTTTCGATGGGAACACCAGAACCTTATTAATTTCTTCATACAAAAGGAGCCAACTTAACATACATATGTATGTACCTATTTATATTGTACGTAAATAGCTAATAGGCAACAAACCAACAATGCCACCAAAAATCAAAAAACCCTAACAAACAGTAAACAAAAAATTATGTACATATGTATGTATTACAAATTAAAAACACAACACTAACAACAAAGCAAAGAATTAAAGCAAAAACAACACAGTTTTAGAAAAAAAAACAACAAGTGATAAAATAGTGACGTCACAAAACAAAACAAACAAAAACACACCAACAAATTTCACAGCCGACAAGGCATGACCTAGCATGGCAAAGCAAAAACCTATAAAACAACAACAACAATGCTGTTTGAAACAGCAGCGACAAAGAAAAAGAAAAAACAAGCATAAGCAAGCTAAGTTTGCAAAATGAATAAAATTAGTTAAAAGTTAAAAGTGTCCTAATATAAACAATATGTTTAGTGAAAATTATACAACAATAAACATACCTTTTATTTATTCAACTATTTCTTATTGTTTCCTTGACCAAATAATGATGGCTGGTGGCAACTTCCAGAAACTATTTAATTTTTACAGGAAAAACTCACTTAAACACATTATTACACTTTTATTTATTATTTCCACATATTTATTATTCTATTAACACTATAAATTACTTATTATTTAATAAATTACTTTACAAAAAACATAACTTTCACACGCGTCTAAAAATGTTAACAAATTTGCATCCGATTAGTATGACGTTTAAAGAAGAACTAACAAAAAGTAAAAAGCAAATGAAAGGGAAAAGCTAAAATGTCAGAATGCAGTTTGTATTGGATTATTACCAGCCCTAAAGTATGCTAAGGTTAATGCGATTTCTGATTTTGGCAGCACTGCGCAGTTGGTAATAATTTTTGCGCAATATTAAATTAGTTTTGTGATTAAGCTTTAATCTAGTGATTAAATAAAATAGTGTAGCATAACGTAAGGCTGATTTTAAATAAACCTTCATCATTTAATAATCGGGACTAGACTACACATAGACTAGGTTATAGCCCAGTCTATAGGCTATATACTAGACTACAGACTAAACTATAGACTAAAGTACAGACTAGACTATAAACTAAACTATAGACTAGACTATAGAAAAGACTATGGTCTAGACTATAGACTAGACTATAGACTAGACTATAGACCAGACTGTAGACTAGACTATAGACTAGACTATAGACTAGACTATAGACTAGACTATAGACTAGACTATAGACTAGACTATAGACTAGACTATAGACTAGACTATAGACTAGACTATAGACTAGACTATAGACTAGACTATAGACTAGACTATAGACTAGACTATAGACTAGACTATAGACTAGACTATAGACTAGACTATAGACTAGACTATAGACTAGACCATAGACTAGACTATAGACTAGACTATAGACTAGACTATAGACTAGACTATAGACTAGACTATAGACTAGACTATAGACTAGACTATAGACTAGACTATAGACTAGACTATAGAATAGACTATAGAATAGACTATAGACTAGACTATAGACTAGACTATAGACTAGACTATAGACTAGACTATAGACTAGACTATAGACTAGACTATAGACTAGACTATAGACTAGACTATAGACTAGACTATAGACTAGACTATAGACTAGACTATACACTAGACTATAGACTAGACTATAGACTAGACTATAGACTAGACTATAGATTAGACTATAGAGTAGACTATAGACTAGACTAGACTATAGACTAGACTAGACTAGACTATAGACTAGACTATAGACTAGACTATAGACTAGACTATAGACTAGACTATAGACTAGACTATAGACCAGACTATAGACTAGACTATAGACCAGACTATAGACTAAACTATAGACTAGACTATAGACTAGACTATAGACTAGACTATAGACCAGGCTATAGACTAGACTATAGACCAGACTATAGACTAGACTATAGACTAGACTATAGACTAGACTATAGACTAGACTACTAGACTATAGACTACTATAGACAGACTATAGACTAGACTATAGACTAGACTATAGAGCTAGACTATAACGACTATAGACTAGACTATAGACAGACTATGACTAGACTATAGACTAGACTATAGACTAGACTATAGACTAGACTATAGACTAGACTATAGACTAGACTATAGACTAGACTATAGACTAGACTATAGACTAAGACTATAGACTAGACTATAGACTAGACTATAGACTAGACTATAGACTAGGACTATAGACTAGACTTAGACTAGACTATAGACTAGACTATAGACTAGACTATAGACTAGACTATAGACTAGACTATAGACTAGACTATAGAATAGACTATATAGACTAGACTATAGACTAGACTATAGACTAGACTATAACTAGACTATAGAACTAGACTATAGACTAGACTATAGACTAGACTATAGACTAGACTATAGATAGACTAAGACTAGACTATAGACTAGACCTATAGCATTACTATAGACTAGACTATAGACTAGCTATAGACTAGACTATAGACCGACTATAGACAACTATAGACTAGACTATAGACTAGACTATAGACTAGACTATAGACTAGACTATAGACTAGACTATAGACTCAGGACTATAGACTAGACTATAGACTAGACTATAGACTAGACTATAGACTAGACTATAGACTAGACTATAGACTAGACTATAGACTAGACTATAGACTAGACTATAGACTAGACTATAGACTAGACTATAGACTAGACTATAGACTAGACTATAGACTAGACTATAGACTAGACTATAGACTAGACTATAGACTAGACTATAGACTAGACTATAGACTAGACTATAGACTAGACTATAGACTAGACTATAGACTAGACTATAGACTAGACTATAGACTAGACTATAGACTAGACTATAGACTAGACTATAGACTAGACTATAGACTAGACTATAGACTAGACTATAGACTAGACTATAGACTAGACTATAGACTAGACTATAGACTAGACTATACACTAGACTATAGACTAGACTATAGACTAGACTATAGACTAGACTATAGACTAGACTATAGACTAGACTATAGACTAGACTATACACTAGACTATAGACTAGACTATAGACTAGACTATAGACTAGACTATAGATTAGACTATAGACTAGACTATAGACTAGACTATAGACTAGACTATAGACTAGACTATAGACTAGACTATAGACTAGACTATAGACTAGACTATAGACTAGACTATAGACTAGACTATAGACTAGACTATAGACAGACTATAGACTAGACTATAGACCAGACTATAGACTAAACTATAGACTAGACTATAGACTAGACTATAGACTAGACTATAGACCAGACTATAGACTAGACTATAGACCAGACTATAGACCAGACTATAGACTAGACTATAGACCAGACTATAGACTAAACTATAGACTAGACTATAGACTAGACTATAGACTAGACTATAGACTAGACTATAGACTAGACTATAGACTAGACTATAGACTAGACTATAGACTAGACTATAGACTAGACTATAGACTAGACTATAGACTAGACTATATACTAGACTATAGACTAGACTATAGACTAGACTATAGACTAGACTATAGACTAGACTATAGACTAGACTATAGACTAGACTATAGACTAGACTATAGACTAGACTATAGACTAGACTATAGACTAGACTATAGACTAGACTATAGACTAGACTATAGACTAGACTATAGACTAGACTATAGACTAGACTATAGACTAGACTATAGACTAGACTATAGACTAGACTATAGACTAGACTATAGACTAGATTAGACTAGACTATAGACTAGACTATAGACTAGACTATAGACTAGACTAAGACTAGACTATAGACTAGACTATAGACTAGACTATAGACTAGACTATAGCTAGACTATAGCAGACTATAGACTAGACTATAGACTAGACTATAGACTAGGACTATAGACTAGACTATAGACTAGACTATAGATAGACTATAGGACTAGGACTATAGACTAGACTATAGACTAGACTATAGGACTAGACTATAGACTAGACTATAGATTAGACTATACACTCGACATAGACTAGACTATAGATTAGACTATACACTAGACTATAGACTAGACTATAGACTAGACTATAGACTAGACTATAGACTAGACTATTGACTAGACTATAGACTAGACTATAGACTAGACTATAGACTAGACTAGACTATAGATTAGACTATAGACTAGACTATAGACTAGACTATAGACTAGACTATAGAAAAGTTATAGCAAAAACAATTCCACGGAAGTTTGGGTCACTCTGACCTAAATTTAAGGGTTTAATTAAAATTTTCGCAAAAAATTATAAAATTTTCATTATTTTTGATCTAACATAAACTCTGATGGTACTCTATTGAAAGCGCTTCTCAAAGACCTTTCATATGATATTAATAATTCATTTCATTCTTTTGTATTATATGTAAATAAAAACAAAAACCTTAATAACTTTGTATCCTTTGGCCCAACTCACAAAATATTGACCCCACGGTACTCATTTTGAGAAATGATAACTTATAATTAAGCAAGTTTTCATTTTCGGTAGGAACATCAGAATCTTATTTATTTCTTCATTCAAAAGAGGTCAAACAAATAAACATACATATGTACGTACATATGTACTAGGCAACCCAACCAACAAAGCCACCAAAAATCAAATAAATCCTAACAAACAGTAACCAAGAAAATATTACAACTATAAAACACAACACAAACATCAAATGAATGGAGTTACAGCAAAAACAACAAAGTTTTAGAAAAAATGACAACAAGTGATAAATAAGTGACGTCACAAATACAAAACCAGCAAAAACGCACTAACAAATTTCGTAAACAGCAATGTCAACATTTTTTTTCACAACCAACAACAACAAGGCATGGCCTAACATGCCAGTGCAAAAACCTAAAACACAACAACAATACTGTTTGCAACAACAACGAAAAGAGAATAGAAAAAAACAAGCACAAGCAAGCTTTGCATGCAGAAAATCGAAAAATTGAAAAAAGAACAAAATTTGATAGATATTAAATAAATTAGTTTTTTAGTTTTTAGTTAAAAGTGTCCTCATAAACAATATGTATGTTTTGTGAAGATTATACAACAATAAAACATACCTTTTATTTATTAATCTATTTTTATTGTTTCCTTGACCAATGATGATGGGTGGTGGCAACTTCCAGAATTTTTTTCTTTTTTACAGGAAAATACACTTAAACACATTATTACACCTTTATTTATTATTTCCCACTTATCTATTACTCTATTAACACTAGAAATTACTTATTATTTAATAAATTACTTTACAAAAAACATAATTATCACACGCGCTTATAAATTTCAACAAATTTGCATCCGATTAGTTTAAGGTTTAAAGTAGAACTAACAAAAAGTGGAGAGCAAATGAAAGGGAAAGTCAAAATGACAGAATGAAGTTTCTATTGGATTATTAACAGCTCTAAAGTATGCTAAGGTTAATGCGATTGCAAATTTTAGCAATACCGCGCAATTGATGTAATTGGGGATAAAATGGTGTAGCATAACGCAAGGGTGGTTTTAAATACATAAACTTTTCTTTAATAATCGTGATTACTCTATAGACTAGATAGGACCAGACTAGCCTATAGACTAGACTATAGAGCAGACTATAGACTAGACTAGGCCAGACTAGACTATAGAGCAGACTATAGACTAGACTATAGACTAGACATAGACTAGCCTATAGACTAGACTATAGACTAGACTATAGACTAGACTATAGACTAGACTATAGACTAGACTATAGACTAGACTATGACTAGACTATAGACTAGACTATAGACTAGACTATAGACTAGACTATAGACTAGACTATAGACTAGACTAGACTATAGACTAGACTAGACTATAGACTAGACTATAGACTAGACTATAGACTAGACTATAGACAGACTATAGACTAGACTATAGACTAGACTATAGACTAGGACTATAGACTAGACTATAGACTAGACTATAGACTAGACTATAGACTAGACTATAGACTAGACTATAGACTAGACTAGACTAACTAGACTATAGACTAGACTATAGACTAGACTATAGACTAGACTATAGACTAGACTATGACTAGACTATAGACTAGACTATAGACTAGACTATAGACTAGACTATAGACTAGACTATAGACTGGACTATAGACTAGACTATAGACTAGACTATAGACTAGACTATAAACTAGACTATAGACTAGACTATAGACTAGACTATAGACTAGACTATAGACTAGACTATAGACTAGACTATAGACTAGACTATAGACTAGACTATAGACTAGACTATAGACTAGACTATAGACTAGACTATAGACTAGACTATAGACTAGACTATAGACTAGACTATAGACTAGACTATAGACTAGACTATAGACTAGACTATAGACTAGACTATAGACTAGACTATAGACTAGACTATAGACTAGACTATAGACTAGATAGACTAGACTATAGACTAGACTATAGACTAGACTATAGACTAGACTATAGACTAGACTATAGACTAGACTATAGACTAGACTATAGACTAGACTATAGACTAGACTATAGACTAGACTATAGACTAGACTATAGACTAGACTATAGACTAGACTATAGACTAGACTATAGACTAGACTATAGACTAGACTATAGACTAGACTATAGACTAGACTATAGACTAGACTATAGACTAGACTATAGACTAGACTATAGACTAGACTATAGACTAGACTATAGACTAGACTATAGACTAGACTATAGACTAGACTATAGACTAGACTATAGACTAGACTATAGACTAGACTATAGACTAGACTATAGACTAGACTAGACTAGACTATAGACTAGACTATAGACTAGACTAGACTATAGACTAGACTATAGACTAGACTATAGACTAGACTATAGACTAGACTATAGACTAGACTATAGACTAGACTATAGACTAGACTATAGACTAGACTATAGACTAGACTATAGACTAGACTATAGACTAGACTATAGACTAGACTATAGACTAGACTATAGACTAGACTATAGACTAGACTATAGACTAGACTATAGACTAGACTATAGACTAGACTATAGACTAGACTATAGACTAGACTATAGACTAGACTATAGACTAGACTATAGACTAGACTATAGACTAGACTATAGACTAGACTATAGACTAGACTATAGACTAGACTATAGACTAGACTATAGACTAGACTATAGACTAGACTATAGACTAGACTATAGACTAGACTATAGATAGACTATAGACTAGACTATAGACTAGACTATAGACTAGACTATAGACTAGACTATAGACTAGACTAGACTATAGACTAGACTATAGACTAGACTATAGACTAGACTAGACTATAGACTAGACTAGACTATAGACTAGACTATAGACTAGACTAGACTATAGACTAGACTAGACTATAGACTAGACTATAGACTAGACTATAGACTAGGATATAGACTAGACTATAGACTAGACTATAGACTAGACTATAGACTAGACTATAGACTAGACTATAGACTAGATATAGACTAGACTATAGACTAGACTATAGACTAGACTATAGACTAGACTATAGACTAGACTATAGACTAGACTATAGACTAGGCTATAGACTAGACTATAGACTAGACTATAGTCTAGACTGTAGACTATAGACTAGACTATAGACTAGACTATAGTCTAGACTGTAGACTAGACTATAGACTAGACTATAGACTAGACTATAGACTAGACTATAGACTAGACTATAGACTAGACTATAGACTAGACTATAGACTAGACTATAGACTAGACTATAGACTAGACTATAGACTAGACTATAGACTAGACTATAGACTAGACTATAGACTAGACTATAGACTAGACTATAGACTAGACTATAGACTAGACTATAGACTAGACTATAGACTAGACTATAGACTAGACTATAGACTAGACTATAGACTAGACTATAGACTAGACTATAGACTAGACTATAGACTAGACTATAGACTAGACTATAGACTAGACTATAGACTAGACTATAGACTAGACTATAGACTAGACTATAGACTAGACTATAGACTAGACTATAGACTAGACTATAGACTAGACTATAGACTAGACTATAGACTAGACTATAGACTAGACTATAGACTAGACTATAGTCTAGACTGTAGACTATAGTCTAGACTGTAGACTATAGTCTAGACTGTAGACTATAGTCCTTAGACTATATACTATAGATTATAGACTACACTATGTATTATAGACTAGACTAAACAGGACTATAGACCAGACTACAGACTAGACTACAGACTAATGTATAGACCAGACTTTAGACTAAACTATAGACAGGATTCTAGATTAAACTATAGACTAGATTCTTGATTAAACTATAGACTATAGTTTTGTCTAAATAAAGTTGCACAAATTATATTTTAGCGACATCTACATACATATTGATATACTTACATTTGCATTTATATACGCAAAATCCTTAGCTACTTTAGGATGTTAACGTCATATCCAGTGACGTCACTATAACGAAACTGATAAACGCACAAAACAAATTTCACAAACAACAACAACGTCCAAAAGTCACAACCAACAACAACAACAGTATGTAGCCTGATGCACTACAAAAACCATTAACACAAAAACAATGCTGAATAAATGTCAGCAAGACAACAACAAACATAATATGGAAAACATATGATTATTAAATAGGTAATAAAATTTAACAAATTCATTTAAAATAAATTTTTCTAGCAACTTGTCTCATATTTACATGGTTTGTTGTAAAGTATGGAAAAACAAACTTACCTTTCATTTAACTATTCGATTCCTTAACAAAGTAATGGTGGGAGCCGGCAGCTTCCAGAATCTTCTCAATTTTGTGTAGGAAAAAACACTTAAGCATATTATTACGCATTTATTTATCATTTTCACTTATTTTAAACAAATTAACACTATAAATCATTTATTTTTTAATGAATAACTTTACAAAAACCATAATTTACACTCGCGTTTATTAATTTTAACAAATTTGCATCCGCTTCGTTTAAAGTTTAAAAGAGAACTAATAAGAAGTAGAAAGCGAATGAAAGGGAATAGTTGAAATGTCAGAATAAATTTTCTACTGTTTTTCTTGACATTTTTGAAGTATGCTATTGAATTTGCGTACAAACAGCAAAAATGTTTACGCAAAGTTAGTTAGTTAGTTAGTTAGCTAGTTAGCTAGTTAGCTAGTTAGTTAGTAGTTAGTTAGTAGTTAGTTAGTTAGTTAGTTAGTTCGTTAGTTAGTTAGTTAGTTAGTTAGTTTTTTTTTTTTAGTTAGTTAGTTAGTTAGTTAGTAGTTAGTTAGTTAGTTAGTTAGTTAGTTAGTTAGTTAGTTAGTTAGTAGTAGTTAGTTAGTTAGTTGTTAGTTAGTTAGTTAGTAGTTAGTTAGTTAGTTAGTTAGTTAGTTAGTTAGTTAGTTAGTTAGTTAGTTAGTTAGTTAGTTAGTTAGTTAGTTAGTTAAGTTAGTAGTTAGTTAGTTAGTTAGTTAGTTAGTTAGTTAGTTAGTTAGTTAGTTAGTTAGTTAGTTAGTTAGTTAGTTAGTTAGTTAGTTAGTTAGTTAGTTAGTTAGTTAGTTAGTTAGTTAGTTAGTTAGTAGTTAGTTAGTTAGTAGTTAGTTAGTTAGTTAGTTAGTTAGTTAGTTAGTTAGTTAGTTAGTTAGTAGTTAGTTAGTTAGTTAGTTAGTTAGTTAGTTAGTTAGTTAGTTAGTTAGTTAGTTAGTTCGTTAGTAGTTAGTAGTTAGTTAGTTAGTTAGTTAGTTAGTTAGTTAGTTAGTTAGTTAGTTAGTTAGTTAGTTAGTTAGTTAGTTAGTTAGTAGTTAGTTAGTTAGTTAGTTAGTTAGTTAGTTAGTTAGTAGTTAGTTAGTAGTTAGTTAGTTAGTTAGTTAGTTAGTTAGTTAGTTAGTTAGTTAGTTAGTTAGTTAGTTAGTTAGTTAGTTAGTTAGTTAGTTAGTTAGTTAGTTAGTTAGTTAGTTAGTTAGTTAGTTAGTTAGTTAGTTAGTTAGTTAGTTAGTTAGTTAGTTAGTTAGTTAGTTAGTTAGTTAGTTAGTTAGTTAGTAGTTAGTTAGTTAGTTAGTTAGTTCGTTAGTTAGTTAGTTCGTTAGTTAGTTAGTTAGTTAGTTAGTTAGTTAGTTAGTTAGTTAGTTAGTTAGTTAGTTAGTTAGTTAGTAGTTAGTTAGTAGTTAGTTAGTTAGTTAGTTAGTTAGTTAGTTAGTTAGTAGTTAGTTAGTTAGTTAGTTAGTTAGTTAGTTAGTTAGTTAGTTAGTTAGTTAGTTAGTTAGTTAGTTAGTAGTGTTAGTTAGTTAGTTAGTTAGTTAGTTTCGTTAGTTAGTTAGTAGTAGTTAGTTAGTTAGTTAGTTAGTTAGTTAGTTAGTTAGTTAGTTAGTTAGTTAGTTAGTTAGTTAGTTAGTTAGTTAGTTAGTTAGTTAGTTAGTTAGTTAGTTAGTTAGTTAGTTAGTTAGTTAGTTAGTTAGTTAGTTAGTTAGTTAGTTAGTAGTTAGTTAGTTAGTTAGTAGTTAGTTAGTTAGTTAGTTAGTTATTTAGTTAGTTAGTTAGTTAGTTAGTTAGTTAGTTAGTTAGTTAGTTAGTTAGTTAGTTAGTTAGTTAGTTAGTTAGTTAGTTAGTTAGTTAGTTAGTTAGTTAGTTAGTAGTTAGTTAGTTAGTTAGTTAGTTAGTTAGTTAGTTAGTAGTTAGTTAGTTAGTTAGTTAGTTAGTTCGTTAGTTAGTTAGTTAGTTAGTTAGTTAGTTAGTTAGTTAGTTAGTTAGTTAGTTAGTTAGTTAGTTAGTTAGTTAGTTAGTTAGTTAGTTAGTTAGTTAGTTAGTTAGTTAGTTAGTTAGTTAGTTAGTTAGTTAGTTAGTTAGTTAGTTAGTTAGTTAGTTAGTTAGTTAGTTAGTTAGTTAGTTAGTTAGTTAGTTAGTTAGTTAGTTAGTTAGTTAGTTAGTTAGTTAGTTAGTTAGTTAGTTAGTTAGTTAGTTAGTTAGTTAGTTAGTTAGTTAGTTAGTTAGTTAGTTAGTTAGTTAGTTAGTTAGTTAGTTAGTTAGTAGTTAGTTAGTTAGTTAGTTAGTTAGTTAGTTAGTTAGTTAGTTAGTTAGTTAGTTAGTTAGTTAGTTAGTTAGTTAGTTAGTTAGTTAGTTAGTTAGTTAGTTAGTTAGTAGTTAGTTAGTTAGTTAGTTAGTTAGTTAGTTAGTTAGTTAGTTAGTAGTTAGTTAGTTAGTAGTAGTTAGTTAGTAGTTAGTTAGTTAGTTAGTTAGTTAGTTAGTTAGTTAGTTAGTAGTTAGTTAGTTATTAGTTAGTTAGTTAGTTAGTAGTTAGTTAGTTAGTTAGTTAGTTAGTTAGTTAGTTAGTTAGTTAGTTAGTTAGTTAGTTAGTTAGTTAGTAGTTAGTTAGTTAGTTAGTTAGGTTAGTTAGTTAGTTAGTTAGTTAGTTAGTTAGTTAGTTAGTTAGTTAGTTAGTTAGTTAGTTAGTTAGTTAGTTAGTTAGTTAGTTAGTTAGTTAGTTAGTTAGTTAGTTAGTAGTTAGTTAGTTAGTTAGTTAGTTAGTAGTTAGTTAGTTAGTTAGTTAGGTTAGTAGTTAGTTAGTTAGTAGTTAGTTAGTTAGTTAGTTAGTTAGTTAGTTAGTTAGTTAGTTAGTTAGTTAGTTAGTTAGTTAGTTAGTTAGTTAGTTAGTTAGTTAGTAGTTAGTTAGTTAGTTAGTTAGTTAGTTAGTTAGTTAGTTAGTTAGTTAGTTAGTAGTTAGTTAGTTAGTTAGTTAGTTAGTTAGTTAGTTAGTTAGTTAGTTAGTTAGTTAGTTAGTTAGTTAGTTAGTTAGTTAGTTAGTTAGTTAGTTAGTAGTTAGTTAGTAGTTAGTTAGTTAGTTAGTTAGTAGTTAGTTAGTTAGTTAGTTAGTTAGTTAGTTAGTTAGTTAGTTAGTTAGTTAGTTAGTTAGTTAGTTAGTTAGTTAGTTAGTTAGTAGTTAGTTAGTTAGTTAGTTAGTTAGTTAGTTAGTTAGTTAGTTAGTTAGTAGTTAGTTAGTTAGTTAGTTAGTTAGTTAGTTAGTTAGTTAGTTAGTTAGTTAGTTAGTAGTTAGTTAGTTAGTTAGTTAGTTAGTTAGTTAGTTAGTTAGTTAGTTAGTTAGTAGTTAGTTAGTTAGTTAGTTAGTTAGTTAGTTAGTTAGTTAGTTAGTAGTTAGTTAGTAGTTAGTTAGTTAGTTAGTTAGTTAGTTAGTTAGTTAGTTAGTTAGTTAGTTAGTTAGTTAGTAGTTAGTTAGTTAGTTAGTTAGTTAGTTAGTTAGTTAGTTAGTTAGTTAGTTAGTAGTTAGTTAGTTAGTTAGTTAGTAGTTAGTTAGTTAGTTAGTTAGTTAGTTAGTTAGTTAGTTAGTTAGTTAGTTAGTTAGTTAGTTAGTTAGTTAGTTAGTTAGTAGTTAGTTAGTTAGTTAGTTAGTTAGTTAGTTAGTAGTAGTTAGTTAGTTAGTTAGTTAGTTAGTTAGTTAGTTAGTTAGTTAGTTAGTTAGTTAGTTAGTTAGTTAGTTAGTAGTTAGTTAGTAGTTAGTTAGTAGTTAGTTAGTTAGTTAGTTAGTTAGTTAGTTAGTTAGTTAGTTAGTTAGTTAGTTAGTTAGTTAGTTAGTTAGTTAGTTAGTTAGTAGTAGTTAGTTAGTTATAGACAAACATACGTTTGTATGCACATAAATTATGTCACAATTTGCTTTTGTATTCTCCTAAATAAAAAATTACAAATCTAGATAAGAATTAAAAAACCCAAACAATAATTTGTCCCAAACAATTAAACGCGTGTTTCTATTAAAACCAAAACACAAAAATGCTTTTATTCTCCAACTCCAATTTAATATAATTTGTGTAACAAAATCCTAGTAAAAAACATTTGTCATAATTTAGTCGTTAAACGAACTTAACCAAATCAATAGCTAAATTTGTTGTAGTAGTTACATAAATAAGAAAATTATTAATTTTCAGTTAACATTTGATATGACCTTCTGCAAAAAACTAACAAAAAAATGTCCAAAAAAAGTTTAAAAATTCGTGAAATATTCGATACCCTTATAATTTTTCGTCGCAGTTTGATATTTCAAACTAAAGAATTCTTTCAAAATTCTACTTTGCATGGTGTGCGTTATATAGCCGAGACTGGGAGGCCAGTGGGTGAGAAGTAAGTTAGGGTTGATATTCAAAAAAGTTTTTAATATACCTATTTAACAAATAATTGCATTTTCTTAAGGTTTATGTGGTTTTGTTTTACCTCTATTGGGGCTGTCACTGCCTTAGTGATTATTATGAGTTTATGGGAGAAATTTCAAACGAATCCCACCATTACGGGTAAGAAAATTCTAGAAAGTTCGGCTTTAAGTTAGGTAATAAGTTAATATATAATATTATTTTATTTCCTTAGGTTTGGACACCGATTTCCATAATCAAAATGTGGTATTTCCTACTACAGTAGTTTGTCCGGAAATTGCTTTCGATCACGAGAAGGCCTATACCGTCGCTTACAAAAATATAGCGTAAGTTGAGTTGAATGTATATAAACTATTGATTTTTTATTAATTAAAATTTAGTAACTATGATGAAACATCTGCTGGATATATGGTTCCATTTTTGGAACTTTTACCCACTCTTTCCTTTGAGACATTGAATGAAGCCTCCTTAATAGCCAGTTCAGTAGAAATGAATAATATTCATGAGAAAACTTTGCGTCATTGGGCCTATATGGTGAGTCAGTGAGATTATAATATAGGGATATAGTACGTAATATACTGGTCTATAGTCCTGACTGTGGACTGTTCGATAGTCCAAACTGTAGAATTTTCTACAGTCCAGACTATGGACTGTTCTATAATCCAGACTATATATGGTTCTACAGTCCAGAATATAGACGGTTCTATAGTCCAGACTATAAACGGTTCTATAGTCCAGAATATAGACGGTTCTATAGTCCAGACTATAAACGGTTCTATAGTCTAGACTATAAACGGTTCTATAGTCCAGACTATAAACGGTTCTATAGTCCAGAATTTTGACGGTTCTATAGTCCAGACTATAAACGGTTCTATAGTCCAGACTATAAACGGTTCTATAGTCCAGACTATAAACGGTTCTATAGTCCAGACTATAGACAGTTTTATAGTCCAGACTATAGACGGTTCTATATCGACGGCTCTAAAGTCTGGACTATCGACGGCTCCATAGTCCGGACTATCGACGGCTCCATAGTACAGATTATAGACGGTTGTATAGTCCAGACTATAGAGGTTCTGTAGTCCTGACTATAACGGTTCTATAGTCCAGACTATAGACGGTTCTATATTCCTATACTATTCTATAGTCTATTCTGTTCTATAATTCAGTCTATATACTGTTCTGCGGTCTAAAAAATAAACTTACTACATATATTCTTTTTCAGACCTTTATCAAGTGCGAAGATGTTTTGATCGAATGCAAGTATCGTGATGAGCCCATTAAATGTTGCAGCCATTTTGAACCGGTCTATACTGAGCATGGGTTTTGTTTTGCTTTTAACAGTCGCTTCAAGTCCTTAGAAGATGCAGAGTAAGTTCCTTTAAAAATAAACATATAAATCATTTAACTAACAGCAATATAAATCGATTTAGTCAAAAAACTGGACCTCCTCATGATTTGTATGAAACCGATAAAAAATGGGCCTTATTTTTTGTACCCAATAGCACTGTTAAGGTAAGATATCATTTCTTGACTTGATTTTGTATTTGATTATAATTCAGTATTATTTTTATAGATTTTCATTTTCTCTAATGAGGAGTATTTTGGTCAGGATTTTAATCCTCAAATCGAGTGGTCTGAAAATCAGGTGGTGGAAGTTCGCATTTCGAAAAAGAATACCTATACAACCGATGATGCTCGTCAGTTGTCGATAGGGTGAGTTATAGAACTATTTGTCCACTTTTAGAATATTGAAATGTTTTGAATTAAATTTAATGATCAGGATCCTCAAATTTTAGAATATCACATTTGTAAAAAATTTCGAGTTGATTTAATAATGATTTAGAAAGCTTGAGATAATATATTGCGATAGTGCTTGTCGATAGTTGGGGCCTATAAAGTCTGAACAATGTAAAGCTTTATTATAAATTTTCATTACAGCCAACGCAAGTGTATTTTCCATGATGAAATCAAATTGAAATACTTTCCCGAAGAATATACCTTTTCATCGTGTATGAAGGAATGTCGTATGAAAAAGGCCATTAAACTTTGTAAATGTAATCCTCCTTTCTACAAGCCGATACGTAAGTTCCGGAATGTTATGCTATTAGAACGTTATTTAATCTAAATATAATCCTTAGAAAATGTACCCATGTGTGGCATAAACGATTTGGATTGTTTGAGTCTATATAAACATAATATAACCAATATCAAAGATTGTCTGCAATGTGAATTGAGTTGTTCGAAAACCGTTTTTAATATCGAGAAATTAATTAAAAAGTAAATAAACGTGAGAATATAGACTAGAATATAGTTCAGACCAATATTTTACACACAATAGACCAGAATATAGTTCGGACTACTAGTCAGACTATATCCCAGAATATAGTACACACTACAGTCTAGACAATAGACCAGACTATAAACCAAAGTAGAGACTAGACTAGATTAGACCAGAATATACATATATTAGACTATAGACCACTCTATAGACCAGACTATAGAACAGATTTTAGACTAGACTGTAATAAGGACTATAGTTCAGACTATGCTATAGTTCAGACTATAGCGTTGCTATAAACAAGATTATAGTTTAGATTATAGACAAAACTATAATCCCGACTATACACAGTACTATAGTTCAGACTATGGACAAGATTCTAGTCCAGTTTATAGACAATACTACACACAAGACTATAGTTTAGACTATAGACTAGGCTATAGTCCAGACTATAGACTAGGCTATAGTCCAGACTATAGACTATATTATAGTTCAGACTATAAACAAAACTGTAGCTATCCTATAAACTATACTATAGACCAAACTGTGGACCAGACAATATAAAAGACTGTAGACCGGACTGTAGACAAGACTATAGACAAGAATATAGAAAAGGCTATAGACAAGACCATAGACCAGACTATAGTCCAGACTATGGACAAGGTATAGTCCAGACTATAGACAAGGCTATAGTCGAGACTAGGCTATTGTCCAGAATATAGACTAGGCTAAAATCCAGACTAGACTATAAACTAGATTATAGTCCAGATTTTACACTAGACTACAGTCCGAAGTTTAAACAGTAAATTACAGAGCAACGATTTGTTAAAGTTATATATATATATATAAATTTCAGCATTGAACGTCCCGAGGCTCCCGGTGTTTTGGTGGAATTTCTTACTTGGCCTATTATACGCTATAAACGAGAGGTTTTGTTTGGGTGGGTTGATCTACTGGTGTCTTTTGGTGGAATTGCCAGTTTATTCTTGGGTTTCTCTTTGCTATCGGGCGTAGAGATTATTTACTATTTTACTTTGAGAGCCTGTTGTATGGTCTATAAAAATCGGGTAACTACCACCCTAATACCTTTTTGAAATAATTATTTAATTAATTAAAAATTTCAGCAACAACTTTACGAAATTGAAGAACGCATTAAAAACGAACCTCCACCACCCATTAATATGACTTTAAAGCTACAAAGCTATGCTTTGGCCAGACCAACAGTGGTAGAGGAAAAGGCACCTATAATTAAGGATTCTACAAATTTAGTGACAAGTCGTTTTAGTGATAATCCTCCGGAATATAATGAGCTTGGTGGAAGGAGACGTAAAGCAGAGAAGGTAACTGAAATTGTTGGTATAAGTTAATGTTGTAATCAATTTATTTTTTTTTTTAATTTTTAGGACTATACCAACTATACGAAATCTTTGTATAAAACCCCCAAAGTTTTGCCCAGTTATGAGGACAGTCTTAATCCGAAATGGCAGTACGGGCAATATTTACCTTGAATTTTAAACAAAAGTAATGAAAATTTTAAAATAAATAATAAAAAATGTATATGTATGTATGCAACGCACCAATTGCACAGTTAAACCTCAATAAATATCTAATATATATGAATTTTATATAAAGTTTTTCAATAAGTTAGAGGAGGGGACCGTGAACAAAATTCTCCCGTAAGGAATGTACGTGTTTGTGTCTTGAACGCAACCAAACTTGCAAATAAGAAAAAAAAACAAATTTGCTCCAAGCTGGCGCCATCTGCTGATTGCTAGCAAATGAACGTAAATTACTTAGCAAATTCGACAACCATATATTAACAATTCACAATAATTAATATTTAAAAGTGGCTTTCAAAAAACGTTAAAAATATCAGAAGGGCCTAAGGTTTGGTTGGCTATTTCCAGGAGAGTTAATATACAACTTGTATAGACATTTTTGGCTCCCTTGGTTATATAATGACTGACATTTTTTTTATATATAACCAGAACAACTTCAATTAAAATTCATCTATCTATCTACATATCTATCTATCTATCTATCTATCTATCTATCTATCTATCTATCTATCTATCTATCTATATCTATATATCTATCTATCTATCTATCTATCTATCTATCTATCTATTTACCTATCTATTTATCTATTTATCTATATATCTATCTATCTATCTATCTATCTATCTATCTATCTATCTATCTATCTATCTATCTATCTATCTATCTATCTATCTATCTATCTATCTATCTATCTATCTATCTATCTATCTATCTATCTATCTATCTATCTATCTATCTATCTATCTATCTATCTATCTATCTATCTATCTATCTATCTATCTATCTATCTATCTATCTATCTATCTATCTATCTATCTATCTATCTATCTATCTATCTATCTATCTATCTATCTATCTATCTATCTATCTATCTATCTATCTATCTATCTACCTATCTATCTATCTATCTATCTATCTATCTATCTATCTATCTATCTATCTATCTATCTATCTATCTATCTATCTATCTATCTATCTATCTATCTATCTATCTATCTATCTATCTATCTATCTATCTATCTATCTATCTATCTATCTATCTATCTATCTATCTATCTATCTATCTATCTATCTATCTATCTATCTATCTATCTATCTATCTATCTATCTATCTATCTATCTATCTATCTATCTATCTATCTATCTATCTATCTATCTATCTATCTATCTATCTATCTATCTATCTATCTATCTATCTATCTATCTATCTATCTATCTATCTATCTATCTATCTATCTATCTATCTATCTATCTACCTATCTATCTATCTATCTATCTATCTATCTGTCTACCTATAGTAACGATTTTAGCACGATATTCTTTTCTGCAAAAAGTGCCAGTACATTAGTAGAATATCGATTTTCGGAAATAATGGAAGAAAGAAATTTTTCTATAAAATCTAACCTACAAAATACCACTCATGTATCTTAAAGCATATATCTGTAACATATGCATTTACATATGTGAAATTAATATGAATTTTAAATATGTCCTTCAGTTGACATTAATCTTTCTTTAATTTTGTGGAAATATAGATATATCAGCTTAAAAATGTGTGTTTATCCTTTGACATGTGTCGCTGACAGATATCACGCGTTATTTATTTTAAAATGAGACAATTCCTACCTAAAAGTATTTAAACAACTGTTTAATACTTGCGCTATCATAAATTACAACAATAATGTAAACATTAATATTTTTCCAAAGAAAACCCTTAAATATTTGTTTAATTTAAAGGGAATTAGTAAAATTCGAACATTTTAAGTACCTAAAGCAACAATATATACAAAGTAATCGATTACTCACTTAAAATGCAACCCTGTTCTACTTAAACACAAAAAACAGGTAGACAAAGTAAACACAGCCGAGCGCGTCAAATGTCAAAATAGAAAATTTTTTTAAATTACTAACGGCAGTTGCTTGTTTTGCCTCTACATGAAAAGTTTGTGGAAGAAATTAAACTAAAATAGAAAAAAACGTGAATATTTAAATTAATTATTTAGATTTTGCAGTGTTAATAAAAAGTTTAAACAAATTTTTGGATAAATTGTCAAAGTTATAAAAGAACGAATAATTTGCAAGTGTTAAACGAGAGAAATAAGTCATAGATAAATATAGAATTTGGAAAACAATTTGGTTTGATTGAAAATAAAAATTTTTGTGAATAATTAAGCATTTTGTGGATTGAAAAAAAGGCGCGCGGTAAAAGTAACAAACAAATGTAAATAAAAAATTTATTAAATTATTGGCATTTTGCATAGAAAATGAAAATTATTGCAAATGTAAAGGAATTTTTGGCCACACAAACATAGACAAGCCAAAAACGTAAAAGTAAAAAAAATTCCGTCGAAGTAAACAATTGAAATTGTTCACATTGGGTGGAACAGAAAAACATATTCATAGAATAGAATTTTTTCGTTTGAAAAATAAAAACAACAAAACACAAGACAAACAACATGGATATGCGCAGCTGGAAAAAAGTACTGTTGCAATGGGTAAGTGACAAAAGAGAAAATGAAGAAAACACGTTTAGGGCTTAAGAAAAATAACAAGAAAAAAGGATCAAGCTAAAGAAAGAAGGAAAAAGGAATAGAATTGTAAAAGTAAATTTGTTTTTCTTTATTTTCTAGATCACAGAATGTGGTTTTATGGATCGTAATTATTTCAATATCGAACAATCCGATATTGATGTTTTCTATCAGAATTTTAGTTTACAACACCAAAAGACCGCCACAGATAAATACAAACGTTTGGGAGATTTTCTAAAAGGTAATAATGTTCTAAATATAAAATCTATTCTATACTAATTTCCCATTTTCCAGAATTCTATCCCAGCTTTGAAATCAATTTCGATGATGAGAACTGCCTCAGTTCTGCCGATTACATTTACGTCTATTCCCTGTTGCTGCACTTTTGTTGTGTCAAACATCCGGAGACAGTATTCCATGAGATATGCCAACGTTTACCCGACAATGCCCAACAATGTATTGCGGCGTTTTTCAAGGAATTACTGGACACCGAACCCATTACCAAGGAGGCTTTGCGTCATGCCATTGCCGAGGTGGCCAATTCACAGTGTTCACCTCCACGTCTTAATGATTCATTTTCGAGTAGTATAACTAGTGTTAGTGTTGGTGGCATGAGTGCCGCTTCGTTTACACGTTGTGAATCACCATTGAAAACACCAAAACGCTGCGCCGGACCGCAACGCATATCACCTTCAACCCCTAAATCGTATTTGCTCGAAGAGCGTACTAGAGAATTGTATAATTTAAGGGTGAGTTTTTTTTTATGATGATAATTATAATAAACATGATCATTTTTAAATATTTTTATATTTATAGAAAATTTTCGAAAATTTCTCTTTTTTATAGGAAATTGTTTAAAATTTCCTTTTTTATAGAAAATTTTCAAAAATTTCCTTTTTTATAGAAAATTTTTAAAAATTTATTTTTTTATAGAAAATTTTTAAAAAGTTATATTTTTGGGAAAATTTTTAACAATTTCTATATTTTATAGAAATTTTTCGAAAATTATTTTTTATAGAAAATTTTTAAAAATTTATTTTTTTATAGAAAATTTTTAAAAATTTATATTTTTGGGAAAATTTTTAACAATTTCTATATTTTATAGAAATTTTTCGAAAATTAAATTTTTTACAGAAAAATTTCAAAAATTCACTTTTTTATAGAAAAATTTTCAAAATATCTCCTTTTTACAGAAAGTGTATCTTTTTTATAGAAAATTGCCTTTTTATATGAAAGCTTTTCGTAAATTTCTCTTTTTTTATAGAAATTTTTCTAATTTTTTTTACTTAAATTTTCTGAAAATGTATCTTTTTTATAAAAATTTTTCGAAAATTTCTATTTTTATAGAAATTTTTTCTTTTTCTATATAATTTCGGAAATTTTTGAGATCAGTCTTGAACATTTTCTATAAAATTATTTCTTTTTAAAAAATGTGGATAAATCATATGGATAACTTGTAATTAACAAATTCTTAATTTTCTTTACTCGTTAGGCTCAACTTGAAACGGAACGTTATGAGAAGGGTCTCTTAGAAGTACAAATCAAACAAAATGAGGATAAAATCCAAAAATTAAGTAAGTATTGCTTTTAAGATATTAGTTTATTTATGAACTATGTATTTTAAAAGTTTTTATTTAATTAAAATAAATTGAATCAAATTTAACTTCAAAATATAAAAAGCTGTTTTAATTTCACAATATTTGACATTCTAAAAATTATGATTGTTTATAATATCCTTAAAATCCTTTTCAGATCATGATCATAAAAGACTACTTCAGCAAATCCAAGATTTGAAAAATGACATTCTAGTTAAAACCACTGATGGTTCTACGAATCGTGATGGTGAAGAAAATCAGGTAAATTAAATTAATCCTGCAGAAAACTTTCCACTTAAAAACAATACACGTTGTAGTTAGCGAATTTCTAAGGAAGGCAGGTAGCAAAAAAATTAAACACAATTACAATAATTGTAAAGGTGGAAATTGTAGTAATTTTTGAGTAAGAAAATATTTTATCATCTCCATTAAATTAAAGGCGTTAATACATGGATTTTACATTTTTGATGTTTAACCAAATTAAAATGTATTTATTTTTATTTTTGCACATTTTTCTGTCATTCAGCTTTTTTGAAACCGAAGACATTGTGAAAATTTTTGTGTAATTCCTGCAGTGTAGGTCTAGTTCTGCTCGAGTTAAGTTCCACTTCAGTTCTAGTTCAATTCCATTTTAGGTCTAGTTCAGTTTTTGTTTAGTTTTCAGTTTTATTTCAGTTCTATTTCAGTTCTAGTTCAGTTTTAGTTCAGTTTTAGTTCAGTTCTAGTTCTGTTCCAGTTCAGTTTTAGTTCAGTTCTAGTTCAGTTCTAGTTCAGTTCTAGTTCAGTTCTAGTTCAGTTCTAGTTCAGTTCTAGTTCTAGTTCAGTTCTAGTTCAGTTCTAGTTCAGTTCTAGTTCAGTTCTAGTTCAGTTCTAGTTCAGTTCTAGTTCAGTTCTAGTTCAGTTCTAGTTCAGTTCTAGTTCAGTTCTAGTTCAGTTCTAGTTCAGTTCTAGTTCAGTTCTAGTTCAGTTCTAGTTCAGTTCTAGTTCAGTCTAGTTCAGTTCTAGTTCAGTTCTAGTTCAGTTCTAGTTCAGTTCTAGTTCAGTTCTAGTTCAGTTCTAGTTCAGTTCTAGTTCAGTTCTAGTTCATAGTTCAGTTCTAGTTCAGTTCTAGTTCAGTTCTAGTTCAGTTCTAGTTCAGTTCTAGTTCAGTTCTAGTTCAGTTCTAGTTCAGCTCGAGTTCAGCTCGAGTTCAGTTCTAGTTCAGTTTTAGTTCAGTTCTAGTTCAATTCTAGTTCAGTTCTAGTTCAGTTCTAGTTCAGTTCTAGTTCAGTTCTAGTTCAGTTCTAGTCAGTTCTAGTTCAGTTCTAGTTCAGTTCTAGTTCAGTTCTAGTTCAGTTCTAGTTCAGTTCTAGTTCAGTTCTAGTTCAGTTCTAGTTCAGTTCTAGTTCAGTTCTAGTTCAGTTCTAGTTCAGTTCTAGTTCAGTTCTAGTTCAGTTCTAGTTCAGTTCTAGTTCAGTTCTAGTTCAGTTCTAGTTCAGCTCTAGTTCAGCTCGAGTTCAGCTCGAGTTCAGTTCTAGTTCAGTTTTAGTTCAGTTCTAGTTCAATTCTAGCTCAGTTCTAGTTCAGTTCTAGTTCAGTTCTAGTTCAGTTCTAGTTCAGTTCTAGTTCAGTTCTAGTTCAGTTCTAGTTCAGTTCTAGTTCAGTTCTAGTTCAGTTCTAGTTCAGTTCTAGTTCAGTTCTAGTTCAGTTCTAGTTCAGTTCTAGTTCAGTTCTAGTTCAGTTCTAGTTCAGTTCTAGTTCAGTTCTAGTTCAGCTCGAGTTCAGTTCTAGTTCAGTTTTAGTTCAGTTCTAGTTCAATTCTAGTTCAGTTCTAGTTCAGTTCTAGTTCAGCTCGAGTTCAGCTCGAGTTCAGTTCTAGTTCAGTTTTAGTTCAGTTCTAGTTCAATTCTAGTTCAGTTCTAGTTCAGTTCTAGTTCAGTTCTAGTTCAGTTCTAGTTCAGTTCTAGTTCAGTTCTAGTTCAGTTCTAGTTCAGTTCTAGTTCAGTTCTAGTTCAGTTCTAGTTCAGTTCTAGTTCAGCTCGAGTTCAGCTCGAGTTCAGTTCTAGTTCAGTTTTAGTTCAGTTCTAGTTCAATTCTAGTTCAGTTCTAGTTCAGTTCTAGTTCAGTTCTAGTTCAGTTCTAGTTCAGTTCTAGTTCAGTTCTAGTTCAGTTCTAGTTCAGTTCTAGTTCAGTTCTAGTTCAGTTCTAGTTCAGTTCTAGTTCAGTTCTAGTTCAGTTCTAGTTCAGTTCTAGTTCAGTTCTAGTTCAGTTCTAGTTCAGTTTTAGTTCAGTTCTAGTTCAATTCTAGGTCAGTTCTAGTTCAGTTCTACTTTAATTCTAGTTCAGTTTTAGTTCAATACCTGATAATTAAAACAAACATAAATTTCCTTTATTTCCCAGATACAAAAACGCTTACTCAAAGAATTGTCTAAAAAAGAACAAGAGATAATTAAATTATCCGACAATGTAAGAACTTTGCGGGAAGAGAAAGCATTGGTGGAAGAAAAACTCATATTGGCCGAAAAGCAAATAGTATTATGCATGAATCGTATCAAAGAATTAGACTTCAAAGTTGATGAACTCAAAGACGAACTAGAGGTAAGTTAAAGATGAAATTTGGGTATAGAAACACAAATATTTTTCATTTTAATACTTTTACAGAAAAAGGATGGCCACATTAAGTATCTCACCGATAGTAAAATGGAATTGGAACAATTCATTTCGGAAACACGTTCTTCCCTGGGCGATCATGGTGATCTTAATGCCTCCGTTGACTGCATGGATAGTTCTTTTGTACGCAGTGGTCATAATACAAATTGCTCCAATAGCCTTAGCCCCGAAAATTTGGGAGCCTCCGTAATTGATGTTCAGTTAAGAGAAAAAGAACATGAAAATCAACTGCTTAAAGAGGAGTTGCAACATGTTAAACGGGAACACAAACGTTTGGCTAAACATTTGACAAAATTAACACAAGAATTTGATTTACCCATAGATGCCTCTTCACCCAACAACTCGGAAGATTCTGAAGCAGAAAGTGATAGGGAAGAGCGAGCAGGTTTAAGTGGAGATAGTACTCCCGAGGAGCATATAAGTGTTGAGGAGCAATTTAATATTTTCACTAGTTGCATGGAGAAAATAGATAAATTTCATAAAACGGAAAAGAATAAAATCAAACAGTTAGAAGAGGAGTCCATACAGTTGCAATCAGAAAATGAAGATTTAAATAGAAAACTACAAGAGCTTAAGGAAGAGGTAAAAGAAATGAAAGAACAACTACAAGCTAAAGAGAAATTAAATCAGGAAATGGAGAAATCTAAACAAGAAATTGATTCAAAATGGGAAAAATCACAACAGGAACTAAAAGAGGCCGAAGAACAAAAAGATAAATTGTATAAAAATGTACAATCTTTAGAACAAGATAAAGCAACTTTAAACGAAAATATTGTAGAATTAAAATCTTTAATAGAATTACAACAAAAGGAGTGTAAAGAACTATTGGACAATAATACACAACTTAACGAACATGAACAAAGTCTCCACAGACAAATACAACAAACAGAAAAAGAATTCTCCGAAAAGACTCTACAATGGGAACAAGAGCTGAAGCAATTGAGCGATAAAATGTCACAACAAATTGAAGATATCGAGAGATATAAACAAACTGAACAAACTATCAAATCAAATTACGAACAAATGGTGGTAGACAATGAAGAACTTAAAAAAGAAGCCCGTCAAGCAGATAACCATTTAGCAGAAATGAGAAATGAATTGCAGGAAAAGGAACAGCAATTAGCTAAATTGGGTAAAGAAATCTCAGAATTGGGACAGAAAAATGAAGTGTTAGAGCTAAACATTAATAAATTAATGGAAGAGCAGCAAAAAGAAAAGCTTACTAACAACAACAACCAAACGGAAATGGAGGAACAATTGAGAAAGCTTAAAGATCAATTGGTTAAAACGGAACTGTTAAAAGACTCCAAACAGCATGAGTGTGATCTAAAGCAACAGAAATTAAAAGAATTAGAGAACAAAGTTATGGCTTTAGTAAAACTTTTCAATGTTAGCGGTGATGAGAAAGAAGTTTACGAAAATCTTAATGAAATGGAACAACAGGTTAAGGAAACTTTCAAACAAAACGAGCAACTTAACAGCAAAGTACTTAAACTACAAGAAACTCTTTACGAAGATAACACAAAAATACAAGAACTTTCTCAGGATTTACATGAAAATACTAATGCTCTGATGCAAACCCAAAAGGAAATTTTAAAATTGAAGGAAGAAAATTCTCTTTATGAACAGAAACAACAAGAACTTTCTCACAACTTGCAGGAAAAATCGCAAGCTGCTAAGCAAAGCCAAGAGGAAGTTTTGAAATTGCAACAAGAAAACTCTGATAATGAACGGAAAATACAAAAACTTACCCAGGAATTGCAAGAGACAACTAATGTTGTAAAACAAACGCAAGAGGAAGTTTTGAAACTTAAAGAAGAGAATTTAAGTTGCGAACAAAAAATAGAACTTTTGCAAAGAGAAAAGATTTCCATCATGGAAAAATCCAAACAAGATTTACAGGAAAAAGATCAACAACTGCAAGAACGTTTAAGAGAAGCTTTAGAAGAATATGAAGCCTCTATGGAACGTATTGCAGTTGAATTGAAATCCGAAAAAGAACATCATAATAACAAAGAAATGGAATTGATCTTAAAAGCAGCCGAAAACAATGAAGGCAAAAAGCAGCTACAAGAGGCACAACAGCAAATACAACAACTACAAACTGAACAACAAATGTTGCAAGAAAAATGTCAAAGATTAGAGCAATTTGAGTTGAAAGTTCAAGAATGTTCGGAGGAAAATAATAAATTAAGACATGAAATAGAAACCTTTAAACAACAAGTTACACAAAATGCCTTAAGATTGCTAGAAGCAGACAAGGCTTTGGCTGAATTTATGGAATTAACTAAAGAACAAAATACAGCCAAAAGTGAGGTGGAAGTGTTAAAAGCTAATCTACAAGAAAAAGAAAACACTGTCAAGGAATTGGAACTTAAACTAAAGCAACAAACTTGTTATGAAGAACAATTGGAACAGCTTAAACATCAATTGGAAGAACAAAATGAATTGGTTAACACAGTGCAAGAACAGCTAGAAAAACTAAGCAAAGATAAAGAACGTCTTAGCCAAGAAGCGGAAGAGAAAAGTGAACAAATTCTAAAAGAACAGCAAGATAAACTTATGTTGCTGCAATCCCTAGAAAAGTCCACAGATCAGCTCAAATTGGCTAATGAAGAAAAGCAACAACAGAGTGTTAATCTAGAACAAAAATTACAAGAACTTAGAGAACAGTTTGATGGAGTTACTTTGCAAAATACTAAACTTCAAGGAGATTTGGTGGAACGTGAAGCAGAACTGCGTTTAGCTTTGGATGAACAACAGCAAGAGAAAGAAGATTTCCAACAAAAATTGGCCTCGGAACAAGAAAAGTTAACACAAAAAACTGAACTACTAGAAGCTATTGATATGTCTTTAATGGAACTGGTGGCCATAATGGAAAATAATTTCAATTTAAATCAGGAATTATTCAAACAAGACGTACCCAATGTCTTCAATTACAAAGAAGTTGAGGGTCAGCAAAATGTACAAAAATTAAGAAAACATTTAAATGTTATTTTAGCTAAACAGCAAAAACTAAATGAACAACTCAAAGATCTGGCTGTAGAAAAAGAAGAATCTAATAATACTGTTATTACTTTAAGAGACAGTAACAATGATTTGCTTAACAAATTAACACAACAGGAAAAAACTCTTAAAGAACTCAAAGAACAACTAGAAAATGAAGAGCTTATAATGGAGAAAAGAGTTTTCCATGAAGTTAAACGTTTGGAGGGAGATCTTTTGAATTTGGAAAAAGTTAATGAACGTTTGGCCAATGAAAATGTTAAAATACAAGTTACTTTGGGTAATATTGAACAAGAATTTAAGGATTGTAAGCTTAAAAATGAATCTCTAGAAGAAGAATCACTCAAATTGCAAGAAGAAGTGCGCAGTAAATCCTTGCTGTTGGAAAAATTGCAACAAGAAGATAAAAAATTGCAGCTGGTAATCAAAGAAAAGTCTCAACATTCTGACAAGTTGCTGGAGAAATGTAAACATTTGGAATTGCAACTTAAAGATAAATCTAGCAAATTACAAAATTTGGAAAAAGATCATCAAGAGCTAAAGGAAAAAGCCAATAAAAATCAACAAAAACTCTCACATTATCAACAATCCCAACAGAACCATTTGGCGGAACAAAAGAAATTGCAAGAAAAACTTAAACAACTACAAGTTTCCCAGGAATCTTTGGAAATGGAAGTAGAAAATAAGAATAAAGATTTGTTAAATTTGAAAAACAAGAATGCTGACCTCTCTCAACAAAATCAAGAATTGGAGCAACAGCTTAATCTAACCTCCAAAAAACTAGATGAAATGTTAACCAATAAACTAAATGCTGAAACCAAATGTGAACAATTGCAATCAGAACTCCAGCAACTTAAGCGTGATTTAGAATTCATTAAGTCCCAGCAGCAAACCCAGCAGGAAGACTACAGCCGTTTGACACAAGAAATCGATTCTTTGAAGGTGGATAAACAACATCTAAGAGATGAGGTCTATGAAAACAAACAAACCCTGCAGAAATCCAATGATAATGTCACCCAACTTATACAACAGATTTCCTCTATACGTCTAGAAAAGGAAGCGGCCTTAGAAGAGAATTCTTTGCTGCGCAAACAACTAGAGGAAACGGGTAAAAATCAAAGTTCTTCCGAAACCAAAATGAAATCTATTATAGAAAAATCTCAAGAGTTCGAAAGGAAAGTTTTGGCCGCCGAAAATGAACTGAAATCTCTAAAAGTGCAATTAGAAAAAAGTGAAAATAACACGGAGAAATTGCAAGCAGAAAATAAAAAACTGCGTGACTCCCAGGAAAGTACTACCAAGCGCATAGAGAAAATGGCTTTAAAACTGGGAGATTCTCAGGCCAAAAGTGTTAAACTGGAAAGAGATAATGAAAAACTTACCAGAACTTTGGAAGCCCATGCCACCACTGTGGAAGCCTTGCAAAAAGAAAAAGATCTTCTACAGGCAGAAGCCAAATCTCTTAAAGAACGTTTATCTAGAGCCGAAAGAGGTCATGAACAACTGGCTGCTAAAGTACAAAATCTAGAACACCTTAATACCAGTCTACAGGAAATCAAACAAAAACTAGAAGCCTCTGAATTAGATTTCAAACAAAAACTAACAAAATTAGAAAGAATGCGTGATATGAATGAGGAAAAAATACGCAAACTAAGCAATTCTCTAAGTAATGCTGAAAATGCCAATGTTAAGTTAAATTTGGAAATAGGAGCCCTCAATTCTCAGCTGCAAGAAGTCAAGGTCGAACATAATCACGAACAAACGCAACAATTAGAAGAATTAAGCCATCAACTAACAGAAGCCCAAGAATTGAATCAAAAATACCAAGATATACAAGAAAAACTTAAAATAGAAATAAACAATCTGAAAGAAGAGAATTCTGCACTTAATGATCAACTCTCTAAAGCTTCTCTTTCTCTACAAATTACCTCACAAAAATGTGAACGTTTCGCCGCCGAAATGGAACAAATACGTGCTGATATGCTGATAATGCGTCAGGAAAAATCACAAATTGAATTGCAACATGAAACCTCTATACAAAAACTCAATCAATTTGAATCACAAAACACTAAATTGGTCTATGAACGCAAGAATCTAGTTAAATCTCTAGAACAAAAAATAGCTCATCTCGAAGAAGAATTAGCTGCCAAAACCAAAGAAGTCTCTGATTTGCAGCATGAAATTGATATACTCAAAGAAAACTCTGCAACTAATGCTTCACTTCTCCATCAAAACACTGTCGCCAATTTATCTGAATTGGATGATTTACGCACAAAACTTTCGCTGGCCGAAGACTTACGTCAAAAGGAACAACAGATTATTTCACAATTACGTTTGGATAATCAAATTTTACACACTAAATACCAGGAATCCAAACAACGTGCCCTCGACGCCAATAAAATGAGTGAGGAACGCATTAAAGAGAATCGTTTGGAACTGGAGGGTAAATTGGAGAAGATGAAAAATAAAATGGTAAGTTGTTTGAGAAGATTTTTATTATTTTATGTTTTCAGTTTGTAATTTATTAGTTCATGTTTAGTTGTGTTTTTTTTTGTTGTTGTAATGTTAGGAGTAGAGAAAACATATTACACACATTTTGGGGCATCACACTGTAGGTTTTTTATGTTAAAACATTTTTATTTTTTTGTTTATTTAAAATTTATGTCATTTTTAAAGGGATAATCGATTTTTATAAAGCATGTTGATGTTTTTTGGAGTATTGAGTTTTGTCCTGTGTCGACTTAAATGTAAAATTGTTAGTTCTGTAGAGATCACTACTTTAAAAATTAGATTTTTTCTTCAATAACGTTCTTATTGAACCCAGTTGCCTAAATCAGAGCAATATAATTAGCGACTTAAAATGTCTTTATACAACGATTAGCTGTAAAATAACGTCAAGATAAACCAGAACTGGACTAGAGCTGAACTAGAGTTGAACTAGAACTGAACTACTGAACTAGACGACTAGAACTGAACTAGAACTGAACTAGAACTGAACTAGAACTGAACTAGAACTGAACTAGAACTGAACTAGACTGAAACTAGAACTGAACTAGAACTGAACTAGAACTGAACTAGAACTGAACTAGAACTGAATAGAACTGAACTAGAACTGAACTAGAACTGAACTAGAACTGAACTAGAACTGAACTAGAACTGAACTAGAACTGAACTAGAACTGAACTAGAACTGAACTAGAACTGAACTAGAACTGAACTAGAACTGAACTAAGACTGAACTAGAACTGAACTAGAACTGAACTAGAACTGAACTAGAACTGAACTAGAACTGAACTAGAACTGAACTAGAACTGAACTAGAACTGACTAGAACTGAACTAGAACTGAACTAGAACTGAACTAGAACTGAACTAGAACTGAACTAGAACTGAACTAGAACTGAACTAGAACTGAACTAGAACTGAACTAGAACTGAACTAGAACTGAACTAGAACTGAACTAGAACTGAACTAGAACTGAACTAGAACTGAACTAGAACTGAACTAGAACTGAACTAGAACTGAACTAGAACTGAACTAGAACTGAACTAGAACTGAACTAAAACTGAACTAGAACTGAACTAGAACTGACTAGAACTGAAACTAGAACTGACTAGAACTGAACTAGAACTGAACTAGAACTGAACTAGAACTGAACTAGAACTGAACTAGAACTGAACTAGAACTGAACTAGAACTGAACTAGAACTGAACTAGAACTGAACTAGAACTGAACTAGAACTGAACTAGAACTGACTAAACTGAACTAGAACTGAACTAGAACTGAACTAGAACTGAACTAGAACTGAACTAGAACTGAACTAGAACTGAACTAGAACTGAACTAGAACTGAACTAGAACTGAACTAGAACTGAACTAGAACTGAACTAGAACTGAACTAGAACTGAACTAAAACTGAACTAGAACTGAACTAGAACTGAACTAACTGAACTAGAACTGAACTAGAACTGAACTAGAACTGAACTAGAACTGAACTAGAACTGAACTAGAACTGAACTAGAACTGAACTAGAAATGAACTAGAACTGAACTAGAACTGAACTAGAAATGAACTAGAACTGAACTAGAACTGAGTATTTTTCTAAAAATTTAATTTTTTAACAAACCTCCAAAATATATAATCAAAGATGCTTTAAATTTCGAAATTTAACAAACAATATTCACCACATATCTTTTTCAACACATAAAACAACATCATACATCACTTCATATGGGATAGACTTAAACATTTTCATTTTAAGGTTTAAATTAAATTTAGTGTTGAAAGCATGCTTAAAAAATTTAAATTTAAATTTCTTTCTCTCTTTTTCATTTTTTTTTTTCGCAAAGTATGAAACATCAAGAACTGTTGGAACAGTTGAACATTGGAAAAAACGTATACATACATGTTTTAGATATTTCTTTGTTATTGTTTTTACACAAGTTCTATTCATAATAATTCTAAATTATTTTTTAAACAAAAACGATTTAGAGTTAATATTCAAAAGTAGTAAACCAGCAGTGTTTTGAATTAAAAACAAAAATTTCCACCCCCCAAAACAAGATAAAAAATTAAAAAAAAATTATTATTGTTAGAAAAAAAACTTTTCTGTAAATATGCATGCCTTTATAAAAACCAATAAAAATGTTGTAAATTATGTGATGTGTCTTAAATTGTAAACATAAATATAAAAAAATATATGTTCAAATATGTACGAAAAAACATATTTGTAAACTTAATATTTGTTGGTGTTTTATTAATAATATAAAACTGCAGTTGTGATGTCCTTATTTGTTGTTGTTGTCTTGTATTGAAAATTATTTGTTTTCGTAAAGAAAATAAATTTAATTTTTTTCCTAAAAAAACAATTTATTGTATTTAAAACACACTACACTTGATCTTTATTTATTTTCTTTTTTTATATATTTTTTTCTTATAATTATTTATATTATTTTCCACAAAATTTTACAAAACCTGCCTGGCTTGTTGCTACTACAATATACTCACTCCTTTGTCCAATTACAAATTTATTGTAAATTTCTATTACAAAATCTAAAATATTGTATTCAAACAAACAAACAAAACAAAATATAGAAAACTCTCTATACCGAAGAAATAACTAAAATGAAAACCAAACAAGAACGTGAAATGGCAATTGTTAAATCGGAAATGGAAGTTTTAAAAGCACAGGTAAGTTTGAAAAGATACTTTTAAAACAAACTCTCAATAAATTTATGCTTCAGTTTGGTATTTATATAATTTTAATTCTCTTCTCTCATCCTTTAGAACACCAAATACGAAGAACATACGCGCAAACTATCAAATCAAATTGTACGCTTAAACGATAATATTTTACAGCATCAAAAGGAAAATACCATTTTATCGACAAAATTGAAACATATTATGGATCAATTGCAGGAAAGTGAACGTTGTAGTAAACGTCCCAGTTCTATACATGTTTCGACCATCTCATCGTCTACGGCACCAGTGGCAGGACCTAATATTGGCACCAATCTTGCGATGGAAGATGAAGAGGGTGAAGTTTTTAATAATACGTATTTGACTGATTTGAAAAATGGCCGTATGTCGGAGCTAATGAGTCGAGATGTTTGGTAAGTAGTAGTTTTAGTAACTTTTGGTCTCACTTTTTTGGATTTCGATCATTTCAACTGGTAGTATGGGATTTTCTCACACATGTTTCAGCCTTCAAACGGTTTTGCATTTATCAGGTTAACTTCATCAAGCTCTCTGCCCCCTTAGAGGAGAAACATTCGCTATTTCATTGATGATTATCCTCTAGAGTCCTGGTACCCAAAATAAATCAGAACTTACCATAGAAAGAGTATTCGTTTATGTGATTTTCTCACTCATGTTTCAGCCTTCAAACGGTTTTGCATTTATCAGGTTAACTTCATCAAGCTCTCTATCCCCTTAGAGGAGAAACATTCGCTCTTTCATTGACGATTATCCTCTAGAGTCCTGGTACCCAAAATAAAGCAGAACTTACCATAGAAAGAGTATTCGTTTATGGGTCTCTTACAGGCCAATACGATCTTAGATTTAACCAAAGTGCGTGTTTTTATTGCACTCCTCGATGCGTCGAACGGTTTTGCATTCGTCAGATTAACTTTCTCATGCTCCCTTCCCTTATAACAAGTATATTCGTTGCTTTCTGGCTTGTATACTAAAATTGCACTATAAGTGCATTTTATACCAAAAATACATTCTTGCACTAAATATAAATTTTTACACCAAAAGTGCATTTTTTGCAAAAATTTATTTTTTGCATAAAACTGCACTTTTTCGTGTCAAAAATTGCACTTTTTGTAAAAAATTTAATATTTAGCTTAAAGTTGAATTTTTTGCATAAAATTGCATTGTTTTTCCTTAAAATTGACTAATTTGTATTATTATTTTTTCCATAAACTTGCATTTTTCAATAACATTGCATTTTTTGCCATAAAATTTTAATTTTTATGTAAAATTTCATCTTTTTTAATTGCAGTTTTTACATAAAATTGAAATTTTTGCATAAAAATGCACTTTTCCCTTAAAATTGCATTTTTTGCATAAAATTGCATTTGTGGTATAAAATTGCTCTTTTGCATAATAGTGCATTTTTTGCGTAACATTGCATTTTTTTCATAAAATTATGTTTTTTGCATAAAATTGCACTTCTTAGATAAAGTTGCATGTTTTCATAAAATTGCATTTTTTCATAAAATTGCACTTTTTGCGTAAAATTGCATTTGTTTCCATAAAATTGCATTTTTTGTATAAAATTGCAATTTTCATAAAATAGATTTTTTTTATAAAATTGCATTTTTTGTATAAAATTGAATTTTGGCATAAAAGTGCATTTTTGCATAAAATTGCATTTTGGCATAAAAGTACATTTTTTGTATAAAATTGCATTTTGGCATAAAAGTGCTTTTTTTGTATCAAATTATATTTTTTTAATTACCTTTTTATTACAATTATTTTTTGCATAAACATGCATTTTTGTGCATAAAATTGCATTTTTGTGCATAAAATTGCATTTTTTGTATAAAATTGCATTTTTTCGCCATAAAATTGCACTTTTTGTATAAATATAAGTCTGCATAAAATTGCGTACGCCCTAAAAGTGCATTTGCAATAAAATTGCATTTTTGCCCCAGTTAAATTTTTACACTAAAAAATCATTTTTGCCCTAAAAAATTGCTTTTTTTTTGCATAAAATTCCACTTTTTGTTTTTTGTTCCAAATTCCGATTTTTTAATTGATCCAAAATTATTTACTCTTCTCTACTTACAGCGTCGAAGAACTCAAATATCGCAATTCCCTACTACCACCCCACCTAAGAAGTACCTATGCCGCCCAATTTGATCATGAATTCACCGAAGATGATCTTAAAGTAAGCAATCAATTTTCTAATAATTTAACACAAGTTAGTAATATATCCGCCATACAACATCACCATCATCATCATCACCACCATCATGCAACAACAACAGCACATATACCACCAGAAATTGCTGCGGTAGCTGCAGCAGCAACTGCTCCCAGCACTCCTTTATTAAATACAAGACCACAAAATGTTTATGCAACTCCCATTAAAAAGAAAATGAATCCTAATTTTGCCAGAATATTAAATAATTTTAATAAATGATAAAATGTTAATTGACAATTTGTAAATATACAAAATTTTTGCTAAAAATGAACACAAATTTTAATTTGAAATTGTTATAAATAAAACAAAAGAAAATGTTACAAAAATTTAAACAAAAAAATGTTTTTAAAGTTTTAAAAGCATGTTAAAGTCCTGTTAAAGAGTTGTGTGCGTGTGTGCTGTTTTAGAAATGTGTTTGTACTCTATGTTTTATGTGTAATTAGTTGTGATGTTGTTGTTTTTTTTTTTTGTTAACTAATCTTTTTTAAAATTCCTATATTTTATTTCCTTTATAATAATTGATTTCTTTTTTGTTACTTCCCTAGGATGGCCCTCATAGTTTAGACGATAGCATGAGTGCTTTACTCAGCACTACAGCTGGTGGTACACGCAAAAAGTGCACTGGTGTTACTCACTACAAACGTCCTGGTCCTCCAACTCCCAGTAAAAATGGTCGTTTATCATTTGGTGGTTTATCAGAGCCTGGTCGCGAGATACTTAAAGAATCTTATGATACAAATCCCGGTTCTGCGGTATCATCTTCGAAAACACCGGCTCGTTTTAATTTCTTTGCATCACGCTTTAGTATGGGCCTTGCCAGAGATGAGGTAAGTCATAGTTTTTATGAAACTTTAATGTTTTATTTGTGTTGTACTGTTTTTGATAATATGTCAGTGTTTTGTTTTGAATGTCTAAAGAAATTTAGGTAGAAATATGAAAAGTTCAATGGAGTGAGAAGAAAGCAAGACTTTTAATATTCATTAAAATTCATAATTTTCGAAAGAGTTCAACTCAAATGCAGGGTATTAATCAAGATTTCGGAAGACAAATAATTCTATACACTTCAAGTTATCAAATTTTATCGAGATTTTTCTAGTATCACGACAAATTGAAACAAAGCTCTTGTCAAAAGTTTCTCCCTGTTGAGATAAAATGGATCTTGTTGATCCAAAAAAGTTCTAAAAGATTTGCTTCCTTTCACTTTTAATGATCATAAAATAATACAGTTCTCCAGTTTTCCATTTAAATAGAAATCCTTTTACGCTCCACAGTGATACTTTTGCTGTTGTCAAAAGTTTCTTCCAAAAAGTTCTTCAGACAAAAATGTTCACTCCAAATGTATGGAAAATTATTCTAAATGTTTTTATTAGACAATGGTATGGTATTCAGGCTGCAAAAGACGCTCACTTAGGTCCTGTTGGTCCCTTTGTGATACCTGTAAAGATAATGAAAAGAAAAAGAGAGAAAGAGGGGGATAGTTTTAGGGTTAGATCATAAAAGAAGTGTAGAGTAAGTTTAGAGTATAGTTCTAAGAGTAGTTTAGGATAGAAGTAGAATAAGTGAGAGAAAGTTTCGTCCTTGTGGACTAGTAAGTGCCTTGATACAGTTTGGCTTGGTGGTCTCCAGTAGTTGTTCAATTGTTTCCTCCTCATATATCCTGTGATCACAGCAACAAGATTGCTGAGATGAGGACGGTCTAGTTGTAGAAGATATGACGTACGTTTGCCATCTTGTCTGCGAGAGTTCATAGAACCATTCGTCTATTTGTTTTTTACAAGCTTTTAGCGGTATGCCGCAAAAGATGTATATGTCCCTGTCGGCCATTGAGGTTCCTATTTTCGGTAATTCATTCATTCCTGTGTCCCCGTACCCATTTGTGCACAATTGTGAATGTCTCGCCATCCTATTTAAGGATGTCCTGGACTAGTTTGGATGTAGTACATACACCGATCAGGGATTTGATAGCAGCTAGAATATCGGTGCAAATTTGAATATCTATATTTACCTAGACTAATAGAGGCAAGACTCTTATTGGAAGTTTCAGAATCTTTAGACCAATCAAAAGTCTGTTTGTTTTGGAGTTTAGATTCAAAAGCCCTTGAAACTTTTATCAACTATCGAGTTTAATGATGAGATTAAGATAAGATCTCTTCACAAAAGTCCAAAATTTACAACGATCAAGATAAACTATGAGTTATAGATCTCTTCATATAGATTCGAAACTTTACAAAAGTAAAGTTTTAAGGAATTTTTTTCTCTAGTTGGCAATTTCCAACTTTAGAATCTTCAAAGCAGTCCTTCTCTTACAAAGAAGTCTCTCTACTTACACTGGATATTGTATTAAAAGTTCTACTTCCCTCGAGTTAGGAATCTCAAGAGAAACTCTCAACAATATGAACAGAGATCCCAATTCAAAACGAATTTGTTCCAACATTTCTACTCTTGTGGAAAGTTCTTCTTCGTGTTCCTGTTTTTTATCTAGAGGTAATCTATGTTTACTGTGATGTCCAATGTTGTGTTACATGTATGTCTAAACTTTTAGTTTGAAATGTCTTATGTCCCCTTTGTGTTTCATACAAAGCCCCAAAATACCTCAAATTATCACAAACATACAAATTTTCTTTCACTTCCCCCACTTAACAAAAGAAAAAACCCATCATCATCAAAAAAGAATCTGAAGAAGTTATCTTACATAAAATCCTACAAAAACCCAAGAAAAAGGGACCGACTCATCGTCTTTTAACTGGAGTAGGATGTACATCAACGCCACGCAAGAGTAAGGTGCATTATGATCAACGCCGTCTATTAGATCAATTGATGACATCATCACCTTCACCATCTCCTTTAGCGTTAGATAATAAAATTGTGAAAATAGAAAAGAAAATTACACCGCCAGATGTCAGTATTATAGAAACCCCATTAACTGCATTAGGCAGGCGTAGTTCGGTGAGTAAAGCAGCTGCTCACAAACCCCATGCCAAACGTATGGAGGTTATAGCCGGAGGTTTAAGGCGAAGTAGACGTAATTCTTCGATGTTTGGAAGACGTTTATCGAGACGTATGCAAGAGATTTGTACACCCACTAGTGGGGACACCACATCTTCTGCTTTGTCTACACCAGCTATTGGTAAGGATAAAAATAAAAGGCCTTTGGTTACTAGCACGGCCACTACTTCGGGTGGTATAAGTAAATCAGCCTTATTGCAAAGACGTTTACGCAAGAAACCCAAACGGGAAAAGGGCGCAAGACCATCTTTGTATTTAAGAGGAAATATATTTGCCAAATACCGCACACCCAATAAGGGAGCTATACACGACTTGAATCGTTATAAATCCAAAAAACAACGTTTGGATCGTTTTAATCTAGGAAGAAACTTAAAATCTTTCAAATTGGAAACTCAAGAACATGAATCAGATAAAACTATTAGTTGTAAAGCGATGAAGAATATTACTTATGATTTGAAGAATAATAACTATGCCACCTTCAATCACAATAAGGCGGCACTGGGAGAGACAGTAGTTATAGCAAAATGTCAACCAAAGGCACAAGAATATGAAGAGGATGAAACATTTACCTTTGGTGAAGAACTATTTGATAATGAAGATTTAGACTATATGGAAGACTATGAATCCGAAGAAGAATATGATGATGAAACGGCTGGTGATGATGGTGACTTAGAAGAGGATTATGAAGAGCAAGATGTAAGCAAAGATGTGAAATATGATTTCCACCCGGTTAAAGAGGAATGCTGTAAAGAAGATTTAATAACCTCACAGGATTTAGAAGATTTTGATCGTTTTATAGCCAATACCAAAGTTGAAACGAAAAAAGAAAGAGAACACGATGACGACTATTCGTCTCAGGGCAGTTCGAAACATTTCGAAAAGTTGTTAGTAGAAACCGAATCGAATGCACCGTTTGAAGTTAAGCACATACACTTTAATGTTAGCAAAAGCACACGTTCCACTAGATCCACAAATTCTCGTCATTCTTCCTCTGCCTCACATCATAGTCATTCCTCACACTCTTCTCATTTGCATTCTCATACTCATTCACACTCACATCATGAACATGATCACACGACTCTCTCGACTGCTACTCCTCATCTTTCACCCAATAATCCAACTTGTCAATTGTCACGCACCATTTATGGTGGCACTGTCATCTATAATCATCGTTTGCCCAACATCAACACAACCTATGTGCGCAAATCTTCTATTTATGTTAAAAATCGCAAACGTTCTTCACATCACCATCATCATCATATGGATTCATCGTCTTGCAATGATGTCGTCTTGATTACCAATCAAACTATTACCTTTGTGGACATCATGCGTATGTGGTCCCAAATGGATAGTTCTACACGTTTAATAGTTAGTTTTGCTATTTTAGCTTCATTTACCACTCTACTCGGTCTATTCGTTTCGTTCTGTTCGCGGCGTTAGGTGATTTAAAGGCAACGCATATTATCGTATAACTTGTAATTGTCTCACTTGTCACGTCGCGGTAGTTTCTTTGTGATAACGGTGTTAGAAGCTATTCTAAGCTCACACTTCTTGTAAATGTTACTGCTGGTGGTTTATGTTTAATCGGGGTTTTTTCGCTACATTTTTTAACCTAAAAATGTTCCCGAAAATATTATGCGCGATCTCTGAATTTGTTGTTCATTTCATATTCGTGAATAATTTTTTGTTCGAAAAAAAGTTAAAAAAAAGGAAATTATTTTGTTTGTTTGTTACTTTTTATTGTGTTCGTTACATTATTTAGCTTTAAGATATACGATTTGTAACTGAAAGAAAAGAAGAATGTTTATGTAATTATTTCATATATATAATGTAATATTTAATGTTCATTTAATTCATATTGTATTAAAACAAATATTGTAAACAAAAATTAACAAATATTACAAATTGTTTTTAATCGAATTTCCAAAATATTTGGCTTCGCGGATCCCTTAAGAAGAAGTCTAAAGCATTCGTTTCAAAACTAGAATTTTTTTAAATTAATTCAATCAGAACCACTTAAGTTTCCGTAGCAACATACTTAGAACTATTTCAGTACGAGAAGTTTGAACGATTTGTACTATGTTGGACCAGCAACTGTCTCCATAACTACTCCTTAGTTCATATTGCGGCAATCGATTGTGATCTCAATTTAAATTTTATTGAAATTTGGATTAATATGGAATGGCGTAATTTGACCTCTGTTTTTCAAGTCAACTTGTCCGCGTAGTTGACAAAAGATTAGTAAATAAAATTTAGTGTTTCAACATTCTGGGAGAACAATCGTATCTTTATGCAGATGATTCAGTCGTATGTTTATGTTATCATTTTCACTCCTTTTGTACTTGAAAGTTATATGGGACATTAAATTTGTGACATTCTATTGAAGATCGGAGTCCGGTATTGTACCAGCCGGACTTAACTTTGATCAGAATGACATCTGCAAGAATGAGTTTCAATACCTCTTTGTTCTTTCGTTAGAAGAGGATAGGTAACGCAAGTAACGCTATGGTCTTTGTCCAATTGAAGGATTTCTTGGCATTTAAGTCTTCTAGTTGCAAGACTGCATTCTCCTGAGTTTATTTGGACTTAACTTTGTCATCGCTTCAAGAATGTTCGAAATGTCGTAGTTTAAGACTCCGAAGTTGTTTCTCTAAAGTCTGGGCTTCACTTAGCCATCAAATCATTATTGTTTTATTGGTTTTAAAGGCAATATAGGCAATAATAGGAGAAGCAAGTAGCCGTTATGTCGAGTTCGGGGCTTTACTTTGGTGCCACATTAATGTTCTCGGCCCTTTTTTAACATTTTGCTGTTATTGATAGATAGATAGATAGATAGATAGATAGATAGATAGATAGATAGATAGATAGATAGATAGATAGATAGATAGATAGATAGATAGATAGATAGATAGATAGATAGATAGATAGATAGATAGATAGATAGATAGATAGATAGATAGATAGATAGATAGATAGATAGATAGATAGATAGATAGATAGATAGATAGATAGATAGATAGATAGATAGATAGATAGATAGATAGATAGATAGATAGATAGGTAGATAGATAGATAGATAGATAGGTAGATAGATAGATAGATAGATAGATAGATAGATAGATAGATAGATAGATAGATAGATAGATAGATAGATGACTATAGAATAAAATAATCTACATTAATTTGGAATCTAATTTCCAAAGTTTCCTCGGGTGCCGTACAGTATTTAAAAAGTTTATTTTAATATTAAATTGTTATGCAAGGTTGGTACGAGAACTGGTAAAACATTTGACAACATTCTCATCCAGGGTAAAAACACAAATTTTAATATTATTAGAGTTCTTAGCATTTTTTAAACAATTTATTAACATATTTCAATTATCTTACAGAACACACCTCCCAAAAGACGTTTGAGCAATATGTTCAAAAGAAAGTAGTTTAAAGCTGTCCATTAAAATGTATCTTAAGCCTGCCACTGTATTTGTTTTGTGTATTTTTTATGTATAACATGTGATTTTTATAATAGAAATTAGATTTTGTAAATTATTTAATCTAAATTTAAAGAAAATTCTTTAAATTAGTTTCAATGATTTACAAAACTATTTAGTTACTAACATTGTTTTGTATAAATTTTAATTATAACTTTTTAAATATTTTGTTAATAAGTTTTGTTTTAAGTTCAACTAAAATTATTGTAAATTAATTTTAAATTCAAACTGTTCAAACTTTGTATTATTTTTTCTTTATTTTACTAAAATTCTTTTACCAATTTTAACTTTTAATTAAGGTGTTTGATTTTGTAATAAAATACAATATAATAAAAGCAAAAGAAAGTGTTTAATTAGTTCTAATTAATTTCATAGCAACAATTGCAAAATTTCAATAAATTATAAATTTCATTAGAATTATTGCAAATTGTGTTTGTTACTAAGAAAATACTGAAAAATTCCATAACTCTAGATGTATTTTCTTGTTCACATTGTGTAAACATGTTTATTATTAAATGTAAAACTAAAATAACTTATTTGTTTATGTTTAGTTTTCGATCTACTGATTTAATCTTAATTTCTACTATATATTTTGTTGTTTTATTATTAAGCAAACGAAAAAAAGGAGGCTCGTTCGTTTGAATATTGGTTGTACTTGAGTTACATTTATGTTGTTTTTGTTTTTTTATGCAAAATTTGTTATTTTTTAAGTTGAAGGTTTATTTCAGAGAACAAGACAACAAATATTTACATATTTCTGCTATATTTAAAAATATTTTGTTTTTATTTTCTTAAATCAGGTGAGTTTTATTTTTATTTTGCTTTAAAACTATTTACTATGACGTTATATTATTTATTTAGTGTGTTTTCAAAACATTCTAATTAATATACCACATTTTGTTTTCTTATTTTATTTATTTGCATTTATTAGCCACAACAATCCTGTTTTAAGAATTATAGATCTAGATTTGAAATTTCATATTCAATTGCGTCTTGTTTTGCTGCACATTTCAGAATACCTGTTAACATGATTCAGCAAATGTCTTGTGTGTGTAAATCGTAGCTGAAAGTGACTGCTGCAACAGGTGTTAAAATAAAGGTAAATTTCATAAACAAAATAATAACAAAATTTCCTAACCATATAAACAATTTTAATTATTATTTAAACTTTTAATATAAACATAAAATTAAATAATAATCTACAAAAATGTAGGCCGATTTTGCAGTTAAATTAAAGGAAAAAGGGTGAAATTTGCGTCAGCTCTAAAAAAATTTAAATGTTTATATAATAAAACTAGTTTGCTAGAGAAATCATGTACAAAGGGAGTGATTCTCACACGAGCTAAGTTTAATAATCGTCTAATTATTCTATTATTTTTTTCTTTACTTGAATATTTAGTTGAATAACTTCAAATTCGTAATTTTTAAGTTTTCTTATTCCTATTTAGAATCATGTTTGTATAACAAGTTTATTTGCTGCTAAATTAAATTAAAAGCTATAATATTCATTGATCTCTAAAATCTCATGTTATAGATTACAATTTTACATATTTGGAAATCTTGGTCGTTGATATAATCATTCAAAATCTATTGTTTAGTCTAAAATCTCATATATGATTATGTCTAACCTATACCCCAGTCTATATTATAGGCTATAGTTAAGTCTATAGTCAAGTTTATAGTCTCGCCTATAGTCTAGTCTATAGTCTGGTGTAAAATATAGCCTATAACCTAGTCTATAGTCTAGTCCCCTGATCGGCAAAGAGCTTTGATAAGATCTTTCTTTCACACGCATGTATGCTTACACATGTATAAAGAACTATAAAAATCAGTAAGACAACTTATTTTTACTATCTGCCGATGTAGGGTCTAGTCTATAGTCCATAGTCTAGTCTATATTCTAGTGGCCTAGGTGTAAATTCATCGAAAACGGAACTTGTTATCTTCCCTGACAACACTGATTATTGCATTGCTATAATAACATCTTTTGTTAGAAGCTTTTCAGTGACTATCCAACACGATCCAATTGTGATGGAAAGAATCGCATAAGGTTTTCACCGATGCCTTTTCTTGAAGTTTCCAGGACATCAACAAATTCCTGGTCGCGGACTCTCTTGCCAACGTGGGCTCCTCACTAGCAAAATAGCACACCTACCCTTTCGTTGGTATACCGCTCTATACTTGAAAAACTATATGAGCTTGCGCAATGAAGATGGTCGACTGAGGCCACCTGCAGACAGGCGAGGATCATGTAGTAATCTTTCATCACACAAAGATCCTAAGCTCTTCTTTATATTCTACGGAACTTAACGGCGGTGGCGACTGGCCCTTTAGGTTCCATGCAGGAAGACTAAACTTAACCAATAATGACTTCTGCATGAGCTGTCAGGACGAAGATATAGTCTAGTCCATAGTCTAATCTATATACTAGTCCATAGTCTAGTCTATAGTCTAGTCAATAATCTAGTCTATTGGCTAGTATATATTCTAGTCTATAGTCCAGTTTATAGTCTAGTCTATAGTCTAGTCTATAGTCTAGTCAATAGTCTAGTTTATAGTCTAGTCTATAGTCTAGTCTATAGTTTAGTCTATAGTCTAGTCTATAGTTTAGTCTGTAGTCTAGTCTATAGTTTAATCTATAGTCCAGTCTATAGTCTAGTCTATAGTCTAGTCTATAGTCTAGTCTATAGTCTAGTCTATAGTCTAGTCTATAGTCTAGTCTATAGTCTAGTCTATAGTCTAGTCTATAGTCTAGTCTATAGTCTAGTCTATAGTCTAGTCTATAGTCTAGTCTATAGTCTAGTCTATAGTCTAGTCTATAGTCTAGTCTATAGTCTAGTCTATAGTCTAGTCTATAGTCTAGTCTATAGTCTAGTCTATAGTCTAGTCTATAGTCTAGTCTATAGTCTAGTCTATAGTCTAGTCTATAGTCTAGTCTATAGTCTAGTCTATAGTCTAGTCTATAGTCTAGTCTATAGTCTAGTCTATAGTCTAGTCTATAGTCTAGTCTATAGCTCTAGTCTATATAGTCTAGTCTATAGTCTAGTCTATAGTCTAGTCTATAGTCTAGTCTATAGTCTAGTCTATAGTCTAGTCTATAGTCTAGTCTATAGTCTAGTCTATAGTCTAGTCTATAGTCTAGTCTATAGTCTAGTCTATAGTCTAGTCTATAGTCTAGTCTATAGTCTAGTCTATAGTCTAGTCTATAGTCTAGTCTATAGTCTAGTCTATAGTCTAGTCTATAGTCTAGTCTATAGTCTAGTCTATAGTCTAGTCTAGTCTATAGTCTAGTCTATAGTCTAGTCAATAGTCTAGTTTATAGTCTAGTCTATAGTCTAGTCTATAGTTTAGTCTATAGTCTAGTCTATAGTTTAGTCTGTAGTCTAGTCTATAGTTTAATCTATAGTCCAGTCTATAGACTAGTCTAGTCCATAGTCTAATCTATAGTCTAGTCTATAATCTAGTCTATAATATAGATTATAGTCATGTCTATAGTTTAGTTTGTAGTATAGTCAATAGTCTAGTCTATAGTGTAGTATACAGTGTAGTCTATAATCTAGTATTTAGTCTATCAAATTCTTCAGTTCAATATCAATTCTTTCAGTTCTAGACAATACATTTTTAGGACCCTCGTTTTTACTGGATATACTACAAAAAATCCTGTTTTCCCTTAATTATTCAAAAAAATGAAAAATAGTATTATTTAACTATTTTAGAATTAGAATTTAATTTTATTTAAATAAAATACAAAATTATGTAAATATAATGAAGCGTGTGCGACAACAACAACAACAACAACAGTCTGCCAGACAAATAGTAACAAATAGTAGTGACACACTCTGCAAAAGATCGGTCAGCTAAAACTTACAAGTTTTTCTTTTGATCGGCTACTATTGCGTTCTTAATCATTACAATGTTCTGGTATTGTAAATATTATTTATATTGAATATTTAAATTAACGAAGCAAGTTTAAAGAAAATATTCAAAGTTAAGTTTTAATTGTAACAGTCTTTTTAGTAAAATTCGTACATATTATTTATCAATATCTGAGTTTCACTAAGTTATCCAAATCTCTAGGAAGATCATTGTTAAATGATCAATGATAGCAAAATTTTGATTAGGAATTATGATTAGAAAAAGTAATTTATAATATTGAAATTTCTCCAACATCTTTCGAAATATAGGATCAAAATTTTGAAAAAAGAGAATGCAGTTAAGATTAGAGAGATAGTTCTTCAATATACAACAAGATTTTAACCCGTTGATCTTCCAAACCTGTAGAAGATTCTTTGAGATTTCACCAAGGGACTTTTCAGTCTGACCTCGAATTGCTTTGATTTCTACTACAAAGTTGGCAAAATTGTAAAAGTTATGATGATTTTCTTATTGCTACTGTTGTTGTAGCAGACACTGAGCAGTCAGCCAGCCAGCAACTGTTACGATTTTGAACTCAGACTTGTTACGAAAACAAACGTATTAAGGGATTTCGTCGTTTTTAACGCTGCTGGACGTTGTGTCATATGTTTGCCGTTGTTACTAACGTTTGTAGTTGTTTAAGCCACCGATCGATCGATCTAGCGCGATCGTCGTCGTTGTTGTCACACACACAACAAGTTCTAATAAAGTCAAAAAAAAAAGCGATATAAGCAGCAGCCATTCAATACAAAAGATCAGTTTAGATTCAACACAGAATTCAAATACTGTTGGTTAAAAAGAAACATATTCAAAACTGAAGCTAATAATTTTTGATTTTTTTTTTAAAAAGGAGTGATAAAAAGAAATAAAACACAGTGATTTTTTTTAATTGAAAAAAAAAACGGATTTTATTCTTACCAAGTTTCCTCACAGCTCCAATGCTCGTTTGGAACGATAATCAAGATACAAATTTTAAATTCATTTGAATTGCTTATTTCTAAGTGAACTGTGTGTAAAACAGAGTGTGTGTTAAACTTTTCAAAGAAAAAGAACTACTTTTTTCCAATTTTTAACAAAAAAGTGAAATTTTTTGTTTTCTCCCTATAAAATATATATATATAAAATTTTCAAGTTAAAGAATATATATATTTGAACATTAATCTTGTGTGATAATGCTTACAACTGGTTTGGAAAACTCTATTATAACTTCATCTTCTACTTCGTCAACGAATTCGGCCGCTCTTAAAGGACGTACATCATGGAATATCAAATCTTCGACATTGGCTAAGAATACCCTCAATCGTATTCGTTTTGTGGTCGAGTCTTTGAAAATTAAACCAAATCCTAGCAAGCCTATGATTCCATTGTCTATTGGTGAGTTAACATTTTTATGTAATTCTGTGATATTTAAGGTAATTTTAGTAATGAGTAGAAGTTGTATTATTAAATCGCGTTTAAGAAATTGTTTCGAGATCAGCTGATCTCTTTATTGATATTCTTAACTTCAGAAGATTGCTGTCCTTAAAAGTTTTGACTAAATTTATAACTTTCTTTTAATAATAAAACAATGTTTCAACTTAAATTTTAAAAGTCAGCTTTTCAAGAAGATCTTTTTAAACATTTCATTTTTTAATAACTGGACAAAATTTTTCCATAAATCTGTTTATCTAATCGTAGCGATCACTTTAATGATACTCAAAATCGCTTAACATGCTCATTATTACTTAGAGGTTTTCCAAATATCGCATCTTAAAGATGGAAAGGGTCGTTATAACATATTTGTTATGTCATTTGAAAATCAAATCTTTTCACTTTAAAATAAAGCTTTAAACTCGACTGTATCTTCTTTCTTCTTCAAGATATTTTAACCTAAATTTTTAAATATTGATAATTGACAAAATCTGATTTTATGACTAATTTATATGTTCAAGTTTTTGGCGTTAAATAAAGGAAATATCTATTTTTTCATATAAAGTTCTTTTAAACTTTAAGTTAATATGCTTAGAAGATCTGAGAAGATATAGCAGAGGTTAAATCTTCAAAGCCAACTGGTTGATCTTTCGGATAACATAACAAATTTTATAAATAAAGGTGTTTTCTCGATATTCTAAAGTCTCAAATATAACTAAAAACGAGTTTTCTTTTAAACTTTGGGATATGATATCTCAAAAACCTGATGTAATTGGCCTCTCTCCTATAAAATCTAAGAAACCATATGATTTCTTCTACTCTCTAAGCCAATCATTAAGGATTCTCCTTATCTCCTTACCTGATGTAATTGGTCTCTCTCCTATAAAATCTAAGAAACCATATGATTTCTTCTACTCTCTAAGCCAATCATTAAGGATTCTCCTTATCTCAGAAAGTCGTTGAAGTAGAGTTATGAATAAATTTATAAAATAAGATAATGTGATCCTCGATGATTACGATTCGTAAAACATTATTGGGTTAAAGTTTGTTCTCAATTTTCTCGAAGATTATCTTATAAAAATCAGACCAATAACTGATTCTAATACTTAAACGTACTTTTCATTGGGGAAGAGCAAGGGGAAGAGTCTGTGAAAGTTCAGAAATATTTCCCAAATGAAGTCATTTCTTTTTTTAAGAAGTAAAATGACGAGACACTCAAATTTGACCCTTATACAGGTGATCAGATCTGACGAACTGACAAGAACAGTGCCGGTTCAACCAGATGTACTATTCTGTACCTACACGATCAGTAAAGTGTTCTGATATCGGAATTTCAGAAGTTGTTTGTCATAATTAAGTTGAGAAAGCACTGGAAACATACTTTATAGTATTCTCATATAAAATAAAATTTAATAAAATGTTACTTGTTTGCAATTTTAAAATTTATGACACCATTTCGAAACAATTGATTCACTACCTACCGGATTAAATTTGTTGAAGTACTTTCCAAATTCTTAAAAGATTTTGTTTTTGAAATTATTTTTTACTGTTTCACATCTGCAAATTTGAGAATCCACAGATTTCAATTGGCTCATAACAGCGAATATAAAAGAATATATTAATTTTCTTTAAAATTATTAATTTCTGATAACGAAGGGTCGAAAAACTTTCAAAACTATATCATTTTAATCCAGGAAGAGTTTTGACTAGAAATTTCTTGAATATATTAATATCTTATGATTTTAAAATAAGAAAGAAAAAAAAAACTCGTAAATAGTTTTGCACACGCATGCTATAAAACTCCTCAAAAAAGAAGAGCAACAAAACCGGCTATTACCAGATATTTTAAAAAAATATTGAATATTCAAAATTGCTCCCATAAAAATTATTTGCATTAAAACTGGATTTAAAAAAAAATACAAAACTAAGTAAAATATAAAAACAAACAACAAAATGCCGCTATAAAATCTAGAAATTTTTACAAAAAATTTTGTATAATTTAGAATATTTAATGAAAATTTTATTACCACTAATAGATAAAAAATATATAGAAAATGATAAAAACAATTTTGTTTAAAAAAACATACTAGGGCGCGTGGCCGGCCTCTATGAAAGCAGGTTGGAGGAATACTAAATGTTTTTGTTTTTATCTTAATTTATAGAAAAAAAGAATTAATAACAAACTAAAATTAGTTTCTTATAGAAATTGTTTGTTTGACAACGCTTTATTAGCCTCACTGGTCAAACTGGATTAAAATATGAAAAAAAAACATTCCTGTTCAACTAAAACTGAAACAAATTAAAGCAAATGCTTCAGTTAAATAAGCACAAAGTTATAAAAATTTAAATTTATGTAAATATGACTCGTTTTTTAATGAATATAAAACGTTAAAATTAAAAATTAAAGAAAAAAACATTTTGCAAAAAATAAAAAAATAAGAAATTTTTGTTATTGACATTGCTGAATTTAAAATTTTTCCATTCTCGACAACATTAGCGCCATTTTTTTGCTGTTGTTGCTGTGGGTTTATGTTGTTATTATTTTTAAAATATAAACCTGCACAACACACCTTCTTATTTCAACCAATCAGATTAATGTTTCTTTTTTTGAGTTGAATTTGTTTTTTTTTTCGCCGAATTCGCCGCGGAAGTTTATTAACAACAAAATTCCTTTCATAACGTTTATGTCTAAAACTTGTGACCAAAAATATATAAATTTTGTTTCAAAAATGTTTATTTTTAATTTATTTAGTGCATTTCATCATGTTGTTTTTGTTGAAAATAAGAACCTGCTTTGATATTTTGTAATTTGCATAAAATGTGGTATCACCTGATTTAGTTGTTGTTATTGCTGTGATTTGTTTTTGTTTTCGTATACTTTATTTAAAAAAAAGCCGGTGTTTTGGTATACTTTTTTCTTTTTATTTCTTGTTACCTTTACTTTTATATTATTCACATTTATTTTTCTAACTTTTGCAAAACACAAATCAACCAACTGCGCAAATAAACTTGGTGCACTAGTTTTGTTTACAATTTATGCTAGTTAAGTCACATATTCGATTAATCACTAAGCCTTTTATCACTCTCATCTCTAATATCATTTACAGACAAAAAGAGGGTGTGTTTATTATGTTTTACATGATAAGTGTTGCCAATATGATTTGTTAGGTATTTTGCTAATTGTTATGCTTCTATAATTAACTTGATTGGAAATTTTATACGCGTGCTATCGAATGTCCAAACATCTTTTAATAATTAATACTATAATTTGTAGAACTTGTTTTGTTCCGTCAATTGTTTATTTTTCTATAGATCAATTCTCAAATTGTCTCAAGTTATTTGATATCACTATTACTCATCTCAATATGTTTGTTAGTGATGTGTCTGATCATCCTAAACGAAGAATAACCGTTAGTTATGGAATATATATATTGCTTTGTTGTAATAATTATTACTTTGTTTTTTTATGGATCAATTACGAATCTAGTCACCAATTGGCACGGGGCAATTCAATCTGTTTATTAATCATCAATGGGTTTTTAATGGTGTTAAGCCATCCTTAACACAAGCTTATCTGGTCGTTTGTATATTTCTATAGACAGTATGGTTTCTTTTTATACATACATATATCAGGGCAGTCTTAAAATTTCTTTTAAAGTCATATTGATATTAGCTTAATTTGAAATTTTTGTGCGGGAACAAATTCTTCCCACAAGAGGCTGTATAATACATCAGATACGAAATACACCTATGCCGCTATTGGACCTGCTCTTTGACTTGGAAAATGTTGGTGGAAAAAACCTTATTTTGTGCTCTATAATGGAAAACTCAGATGATACGGTATTGTAGTCCGATGTTTAGAAACTCAGTTTCCTCCATGTAGTTCCTTAGAATTTTCCAAACACTATTTCTGAGTGATGTAATATCTGGAATACATCGCTACCAAGATATTTTACTCTAATTTCGACAATAATAAAGAAGGTGTTGCCGAGTTCCATTCTATTCTCCACATACACTACATCCGTCTAAATCCGTACATCCAATTTTGTATAATTGTGCCTCTAATCCTGTACGTTCACTCAAAATACATAACATCATCCTAATGTCGGACTTTCATATTCTGAGGAGGCTTCTCGACATGCTCTCGTTTTGCCACCAGATCTTTGGGAGCTACACACGGCTTCATTATACCAAGTGGCCACATAGGATTATGTAGCCCATGTTTTTTGTACATACATCGATTAATGATAGAACTTTGGATTATTTTGGATATTTTGACCTTTTGCATTGGTCATAAAGCTTCAGATGCCTTCTCAGCTTTATTTACTCCGTATAAAATCTCAGAATTAATATGAGTTCCAGGGCATGAAAAACTGGAACTTTTAACATATTGTCCATGGACGGACGTGAATCATGATTTAAACTTTTGCGATCGATATGCAGAGTCCGAAAATGCATTGTTCAATCATTATGCAAAATACTTTTCATCGTAGTTCAAGGCCACGATTATTTTCAATAAGTTTGGCTTCAAAGCTATCATTGAGGAATGTCGCAAATGCACAGTGCGACAAGTTAAAACATTATTTTAAAACTGGTCTAATGTTTGGCTTGGGATCAATTTCTTTTTATATACATTGTACAAATTAATTTTCACGTTTGATTAATCTCTATCCAAGCATATTATGCAGTTAAGATCACATTGGAAAAATAATTATACATATTGAAGATAAACAGATTGATTTGATTGACAGAACGGGAACATGTCAAAAACGCATTTTTGTCCAGCAGATTGATTACACATGTACAACTTAAATATAGAATGTGATATTTTGTACAGATCAGTTAGTAACAAATAAGAAAACTATTTGGTAGAATCATACCGATTATATCACTTTAATTTTTCTTTTCAGGTGACCCCACAACCTTTGGCAATCTACGTGCATCCGATGAAACCATGAAGGCTCTATTGGCGTCCATAGAGAGTGGCAAATACAATGGTTATGCCCATACCCAGGGTCATGAGTCAGCCCGTAAGGCTATTGCCAAATATAGTGCCCATCAAAGTTCCGAGGAAATTCATCCCGATAATGTGATCTTAACCAGTGGTTGTTCGGCAGCTTTGGAATATTGTATACTGGCTTTAGCAGAAACTGGTCAAAATATTTTGATACCCAGACCGGGATTCTGTTTATATCAAACCTTAACCGAAGGTTTAGGTATTGAAGTGCGTTACTATGACCTCTTGCCCGAAAAACAATGGCAAGCTGACTTAAAACAATTGGAATCGTTGATCGATGAAAATACCGCAGCCTTGTTAATCAACAATCCCAGTAACCCCTGTGGCAGTGTGTTTAGCAAAGAACATTTGGAAGATTTATTGGCCATATGTGAGAAATACTATTTGCCCATCATAGCAGATGAGGTAGGACATTTTAGATTATAAGAAAAATAAATAGTTTTCTAATATTTTGTTTAAATTTCAGATTTATGAACACTTTGTTTTCCCCGGATCCAAACATATTGCCGTTAGCAGTTTGTCCAAGAATGTTCCCGTTCTCTCCTGTGGTGGTTTAACTAAACGATTTTTAGTTCCCGGCTGGCGTACCGGTTGGATTATCATCCATGATCGTGAAGATCGCATGGCCGATGGTATTAGAGGTCTCAAAAACATGTGTGGTCGTATTTTAGGTTCGAATACCTTAATCCAAGGTGCCATACCAGATATCTTGGAAAAGACTCCCCAAAGTTATTTCGATGGTGTCATTGATATTCTAAGTGAAAATGCCAAATTAGCCTTCAATATGCTGAAACAGGTGCGCGGCTTAAATCCTGTCATGCCCAATGGTGCCATGTACATGATGGTTGGCATAAATATTGAACAATTTCCCGAATTCAAAGATGATACTCATTTCGTACAGGAGCTGGTGAATGAACAAAGTGTTTTCTGTTTGCCTGGTAGTTGTTTTGAATTTCCCAATTATATGCGCATTGTGCTGACAGTGCCAAGAGAAATGATTGAAGAGGCTTGTTCACGTATGGCTGAGTTTTGCGAGGCTCACTATAAGGTGGACAATTCAATAATTGAAAATAATTTATTAGATGATATTCAGTACTGAGGATTAAAAGTGCTGAATTTCTTTTTTTAAAGAATTTACATTTATTTTTTTTACTGTTTTTTACCAATTGCATTTATATTTTATAGTCATTTTTAGTTTGTAGTGTTTAATATTGTTTATTTAAATAAAAAATATTACACAAATGTTTTACGTTATAGAAATGTGTTTTTGTTTTATAAAGTTAAAGAAAAATCTTTTCAGAATTACGATTAAAGCTTGACACGACAGCCATTGTTTGAACCAGGCTATCATCTGTATGTTAAGGAATAAATTGTTTGCTATTATCGCTGAGTTACTGACATTTTCAAATGGGTCAGTTGGGATTTAACAAGACAAAACACTCCTAAACATCTTCCCATTAGTGTTTAATTTGTATAGAGTTCTAGAGTCATATTGTCAACTGGATAATATTGCCAAATCTTACTTCCATTCCTAACAATATTTAATGATTCAGTGTTGAATCTTTGTCAGAGCGTGGCAAAGTAGACATAAAAGTCACTCGATCATTCCGTATAGGTGAAGCTTGTGGATTATATAATAATCCACTTCCCGTGCTTTATTTCCAATAAATTATTTAGGCCAAGTATAAATGTGTTGGTCCATATTACTTTTGTGGTAGCAGACCACCATCTCTGCCAGATGTCCATTGTTTTAGTGATTCGGAAATGGATATAGAATGTGTTCGATATCTGTAACCAGATTGTGGCAAGGTAGACATAAAGCTGACTTAATCAATCAATATATACAGGCAGGTACTGGATTATACAATAATCCACATCCCGGTGCTTTCTTTCCAATATATTAATTAGGGCAAGGATAAATGTGTTGGTCCATATTTCTTTTGTGGTAGCAGACCAGCTGCCAGCTATTCATTGTTTTTTTATTGAGCTTCCGCCTTCGTAGTGTGTATGGAAGGAGTTTCTTCTGCAAATAGGACCACCGGATGCATTACCGCTATGGCAAACGCTGATTTACCTTGTCAGAAGAGTTCTATAATCACTATAGACACAGAGCGTCGTCTATATCTATTTATCTATCTCCAAGAGTTATTTCCATTAAAACACTTACCGGTCAAAAAATTTATTTCATATAGAGCACTGTTTTCAATCATTCAGAATTCATTCCAAAAATATTATATTGTTTCCACCTTAACACGGGGAAAGATTATTGTAATTAAAAAAAGGTATTCCTTAAGAATATATATTCTAGTATATTCTATACTTTAGCTAGAAATTAAAATTTTGTGTTAATCGAATCCCAAGTCTTCAAAAAGTTAACGTATCACTTCAATTTCTTTAAAGTAAATTTTATTAACAACACTTCTTTAATAATCGTCTTCTTCTTCTTCTGTTGCATTTCTTCTGTTTAAAAACGTCAACAACATTTATTTCATATTTTCTCGTTAACGGTAAATTTAAATGTGTTTAATAATCATAACACTTAAAACAACTCAACACATCTCACTGAAAGCACCAGCTGTGTTTAGGTACGCGTGTATGTGCATTCCAGACAGCTGTTCGCTGTTATCAAATGTAAACAAACCGTGTAGATTAACAAATTTTCGTGCAAATTTAATAAAAATGAAACGTTTTTATAATAATTTAAATACAATTTGTTTAAGAAATTCAGCAGCTATTAAATATCAACAACAAAGGCAGCAACATGATAAACAAAGCACGCAAACTAATCAATTATTTGGAGTTAAATAC